>NW_022731578.1:666214-743863 GCF_011630105.1 Anneissia japonica | reverse complement strand
CCCCCTGTCGGGCAAATCCTGGCGCCACCCCTGACTGTAACATACTTGACTCAAGCCAAAATGGATATAGTCAACACTAAACGTTTATACCAACATTGTTTTAATTGTTTATTTACTTTTACATATTTACTCACTTATTTACTTACTTATTTATTTATTTTTTTATTCATTAATTTATGTATTTATTTATTTATTCATTCATTTATTTATTTATTTGTGTTTTTGTTACTTTAAACTGATTCTTTTGATTGAGCTTCCCTAGCTTCTGGAAAAATTATATGACGTAGCGCCACCACATGGTCTGTTATAATAGACTCATCGGTTCCAGGCATTTTTTACATTTAATTTGTGTAATGATAAAAAATAATAATTTCTAAATAAAAAACGAAAGTAAACATTTTTTTTATATCAATTTACATTTTTGAATATATTTAATCTGTGTTTTGATGTAAACATAATCAATAACATATCTGTGATTGGTAAAACATGTATTTAATATAGTAGGGTCAACCATGAGTGACCGACCTGTTTGGTATAACTTAAATACCTCGAAGTACGAGGGTTGTAATTTTCTAAGACAGAGATTAGTATTAGCTACTTTGAGTGGTAAATCGGTAAAAATATCAAAAATAAGAAATAAAGATGATGATCCTGGTTTGAAAGGTACGTTAATTTTATCTAGAATAGAGGAGCGCTTAGCTTGGTCATCCATCCTGGCTGGGTCAGCACACACACACAAACACACACAGTTTCACGGACACGTCATGATTGGGCCCTAGGCCTAGCGAGGCTTAATATAAATTATGCCTACTTTATGCAGGAGCTAGAACCTCTCTGTTGCTGCTACACTATAGTATTTTTTATTATAGATTACAAAAACTAGTTCTGGCACTGGCCTAGTCAATCAGACTTAAAATTTAAGCAGTGGTTATTGTTACACCAGTCTCAAAGTCAAACCAGTCCAGTACTTCTTAAATTTAAATTCTGATTATACATTATTGGCTTAATCAAATCCATACTTATATTTATAACAATCAGAATTAGAAATTCATTTGAGACTGGCATAACAATAGCCACTGCTGAAAATTTAACTTTTATTTTGTTATTATTAATAATTATTAATCATAATTAATATATGAATAAGAATCAGAATAACTTTATTATTTTAAAATGAAGAAATTGCATGCTCGATAAAATTTAAAACCTTGCATAGAAATACATTCAAATATAAATACAATAAAAAGTACATCACTAATTCAAAACATCAGATACAAAAAATGTTGAAATACTAAAACATCAAAAATTGAATACAAAAAAGAATGGCAAGACATACATTAATTCTGTACTTCAAAAAATTATATTCATGTTAAATTTTTTTTCATGAATTTATAATGCTTTGTAGCTCTTTTAAAAGGAGGATTTTGTGGTCTGGTAGAACAGTATAAATTAAGAGAAAATTTAGCTTTCATTTCTAGTGATTAACAATTGTTATAATTTATTTAATTGTACCAGTACCAGCAATGCCGTAGCCAGCTATTGGGACAGTTGGGACAGTCCCACACACTTTTTCTAATGGGTCCACAAAGAATGGGTCCGCATTTTTAAAATGGGTCCAAATTATGCAATTTTATGGATAAAATGATTCCACTTTTTAAAAAATGGGTCCAGATTTCTTATATTTAGCCTAAAATGTGTAAAATTTTAAGAAAATGGGTCTAGATTTTTAATGTTTTTGCATAAAATGACTTAACTTTCAAGAAAATTATTCTAATTTACGCGTAAAGTGGGTCCACCCTGATACTGGCCCGCACTATTTGAAAATCCTGGCTACGGCATTGAGTATCAGTAGTAAACGCTTGTCTGTAATTTGCTAAAGTTGCCACAAACTATTGTTGTTTTTGTTTGTTTCTTTGTATTGTACTATGTAACAATTAGAAATTGTTAGCAAAAAAAAAAAAATTATTTTCTGTTTACCATCATTTTCCGTTTTGATTTATTTGATACAGATTTTGAAGCTAGTCTTGTTCGTCTTCTGGACAAACTTACAAATGGATCAAGAATTGAAGTCAATGAAACAGGTAATTATTAGCCTATTTTTTGCATGACGAATTTCAATTGGTTCCTCATTAGGTGGCCCGTTGAGCAAACCTGGTCTGCCAGGGTATTTTATTTATTCCAGGAAAAAAATACAGTATAATGACAGTGGATATTGGCAATGTCATGTGCTATACTACTATCATAAGTAAATGTGAGCTTCTAAATTGATGCAGAAAATGTATTAAAATTTTAATAATACTATTCTCATCCTTGCAATGACTGACTGACTGACTGACTGACTGACTGACTGACTGACTGACTGACTGACTGACTGACTGACTGACTGACTGACTGACTGACTGACTGACTGACTGACTGACTGACTGACTGACTGACTGACTGACTGACTGACTGACTGACTGACTGACTGACTGACTGACTGACTGACTGACTGACTGACTGACTGACTGACTGACTGACTGACTGACTGACTGACTGACTGACTGACTGACTGACTGACTGACTGACTGACTGACTGACTGACTGACTGACTGACTGACTGACTGACTGACTGACTGACTGACTGACTGACTGACTGACTGACTGACTGACTGACTGACTGACTGACTGACTGACTGACTGACTGACTGACTGACTGACTGACTGACTGACTGACTGACTGACTGACTGACTGACTGACTGACTGACTGACTGACTGACTGACTGACTGACTGACTGACTGACTGACTGACTGACTGACTGACTGACTGACTGACTGACTGACTGACTGACTGACTGACTGACTGACTGACTGACTGACTGACTGACTGACTGACTGACTGACTGACTGACTGACTGACTGACTGACTGACTGACTGACTGACTGACTGACTGACTGACTGACTGACTGACTGACTGACTGACTGACTGACTGACTGACTGACTGACTGACTGACTGACTGACTGACTGACTGACTGACTGACTGACTGACTGACTGACTGACTGACTGACTGACTGACTGACTGACTGACTGACTGACTGACTGACTGACTGACTGACTGACTGACTGACTGACTGACTGACTGACTGACTGACTGACTGACTGACTGACTGACTGACTGACTGACTGACTGACTGACTGACTGACTGACTGACTGACTGACTGACTGACTGACTGACTGACTGACTGACTGACTGACTGACTGACTGACTGACTGACTGACTGACTGACTGACTGACTGACTGACTGACTGACTGTCTGTCTGTCTGTCTGTCTGTCTGTCTGTCTGTCTGTCTGTCTGTCTGTCTGTATTTACTTTCTTACTTACTTTTTTTTACTTTATTGACAAATGACAAATACGAAGTGGTGGCACAAAGCTTAAATGCTTGCACAACAATATGTATGAAATAAGTAAACAAGGATCACCAGACAGAATAAAATAAACAAAATGACAAATACCTTACTGATTATAGATTGATTACTGTGTGGATATTAAGATTGCAATTATATATTTCAATTGTCTAATAAATAATCTCAAGTTTTAGGAAATGTACATTTAGAAAATATGCAAAAAATATATGCAAAAGAATAATTATTGTAATTAGGAATGTAGAACTCATTATCAGTTTAGTGGCCAAGTAAAAACATTAATTATTTTTCTGTTCCCAACCTTTTTTTTTTTTTTTTTAGGTGGATATAATAAGAACAGTGACCTTACCTCTGATGTCCAAATTTGGAATAGGTGAAGGTCTAGAACTGAAGGTGGGTGAAGCACATTATAATGATTTTTTTGACTGCATAAACCCTTGTTGGGTCGTCAATTTTCTGTTCCAAAGTCTTTGAATTAAGACCTTAATATTGCAGTATAAAACTAGTTTTACGGTCTCTTTATACAGTCTAAGGTGAGGGTGATGTGGGGAGGTCTTAGTGGTGTATCCAAAACAAAAATTGGAAAATTGGGTAAAAGGAGAAAGAAATTTTTTGTATATGATGTCTGTTCTTTTAAAATATTTTACTCTAAAAAAATGCAATGCCATATTATGGCTGCAATATTTATCTCTATGCTCATTATTATTGACATGAATAAAATTCTGATAATAAAACAATTACTTGGGAAGTAATCCAGTATATGAGTAGTCAGATAATTGTTCATTTTCAGATATTTCAGTCTATTTGCATGAAATGTTAATAAAGTGTTCAATTTCTCATCAGGTCACACGGCGAGGAGCAAAACCAAATGGAGGTGGAGAAGTCATTTTCAAATGTCCAGTTCGTAGGAAGCTATTACCCTTACAATTTATTAAGCCTGGTAAAATTAAAAGAATTCGTGGAGTTGCCTATGCTATGAGGGTTTCACCAGCAATGTCTAATCGCATTGTTGATGCAACTCGAGGTGTTCTCAATCAGTTTGTACCTGACATTTATATATATACAGATCATATGAAAGGGGCTCAGTCAGGAAAGTGAGTTGTACTTTGGTTTTTAATGTTCTCTTATTGATGTAGTATTCAATGTCACTAATTTTTTATTTGCATTATTGCGACCACATGCTGAGATAACTTTTATAGTTGATGGAAACAATTTATTTTTTATAAGAAGATTTATTTATTTAATTCACAAAAGAATGAACATTTCCAGAATGCTAGTCATTCAGCCGACCAATCAGAACTAGTTATTCAATAAGTGGGCCTATGGATACACTCTTTGCTTACATTTACAAGTACACTCACCCAAGTTCCTCTAAGAATGGCTGTCGGTTTGTGGGACCTAGCAACAATATCCATGGAGACAGGGCTTAGCAGTCCATTATTGTTTAAAGCACTAAATATATAGCACTTTATGGTGAACGATTTTCAGATATTGCTACAATTCATTTATATAGGTCACCTGGATTTGGACTGTCTTTAGTTGCTGAGACAACAGAAGGCAGTTTTATTAGTGCAGAGATGTCATCCAATCAACCTGGCCAGGAGCCGTCGATACCAGAGGACATTGGAAGGCAGACAGCTCAGCTGCTGCTTGAAGAAATTTACAGAGTAATTGTATATTCTTTCTTAAAAAGAACTTTTAAAATATAAAAATTTATCTTTCATAAAATAAAAAAAAAGTTGGAAAATGAAGTGCTGACTTTTATATTGTACTAAAATCATAAAAGTGTTGTATTATTATTATCATTAATCTTCTTAATCACCATTGCACTCACTAAATTTATCAATATATAATTATTATTATCATTAATCTTCTTAATCACCATTGCACTCACTAAATTTATCAATATATAATTTTAGACGGACCTTTATCTGACCTGTTGTATGCATTTACCTCTTGTGAATAGTTTTGCCAAGAATGAAGGCGTATATGATTTTGGAATGCCTGTTGCCCTTTCTAGGATTTACTTGACCGGATTAAATAGTTTTGAGAACTGATGTGTTGAGATTATGGAGATACAATACTTGAAAATAATAATTATTTGTAAGATGTGGTCATCATCAATTCTTCCTAGATTTTCTGTTGTAGTAATGATCATATTCTGTTTATCTCCTGTAA
Source organism: Anneissia japonica (assembly GCF_011630105.1). NCBI lineage: Eukaryota > Metazoa > Echinodermata > Crinoidea > Comatulida > Comatulidae > Anneissia > Anneissia japonica. The sequence continues at coordinate 738,278 of NW_022731578.1, read as the reverse complement.
GGGTGGCTGTGTTGACTCTAGACATCAAAGCTTAGCCTTGTTATTTATGGCACTGGGACAATCGGATGTCAGCAAGATTCTGACTGGACCGCTTTCACCTTACACGTAAGTTATGCTTATTCTAAATGTGAGATTCTTTGGGCTATAAGTCTCCATTTTCATTTTTATTACAGAATACCACAATGCTCTATAAACCAAGTCTATGGGGCGTGGGTGAATTTTTTTTTAATCCGTCAATATATTATTATTTTGGCAATCATGAAACTTACCAAGCTATTCGATAAGTTGATTTACAGATTCACTGTCAATTTATAACCAGGCGGTAATGATGGGGCCAGAGGCCCTCTTGCATTCTGAGACTGGGAACCATTTTTGGATCCCGGTCAGCAATTCCTTGTGGGATTTGAGATTTGCTTGTTTCATGCTTGACATTGTATTAAATGATATGAGATCAGAGGCGGATCCAGAAATTTGATAGAGGGGAACTCAGGGAGGGACTTTTACAGATGAAGTGTCTATACTCCTCAGCCCCACCATGGTTGGGGCTGAAGTAATGACTATGGCACCTAGATGGCCAGAAATAGCACTCACAGACTTCAATATAATTTTTCTTTTATCTCCATTAAACAAAAACAGTTTAACAAATATAAAAATCCACCACTAGATATGATATACTGTATGCCCCTTCAAGGGCCCATCTTAGCGCAGATTTTGGAATCTCTTCACTTTTTATTTTTGTATTACAGAATACAGTTTTTGCGTCATTTACGCGATTTTTTTCAACTAATGTTCAAGATTGAGGCTCAGAAGCAACTGGAAGACGAGCAAATTGGTGCTGAGAAAGTCCAGTTAACATGCATTGGTATCGGATTCTCAAACTTAAGTAAAACTATCTTGTAAATTGCGATGCTAATTATTATTACTGTATTATTATTAAGTCATTGCCTCAGAATTTGAAGGCCTTGCAAGCACTGTTACTGCTTGAGGAACACCATGGCTCGGATATATGTCTTTTTGATTTTAATGACACGCAACAACAAATACGATAATGTAATAGAGAAAAAAACCCATCATAGAACACTATTTCAAAGTGTCATTCCCAAGACCAACCTATACTAAAAGGTTTAAATTATGTACAGTACAATTCAGGAGATATTTCTGTAAAGGTGAAGATCCAATTATAAATTAAAATTTTGTTAAACACCTTTTCTGCATGTCTTTTTTTTTGTTTTACTTGGGCACTGCGAGATGGTACAGCTATGTTGGATATGCTTTAATTTAACACAACCATTATTTGCAGACAGTAGTATATTCTTTAAGGAATAATCCAGATTTCTGAAAACTACTACTTATGCTGTTTTCGAGATGCATTATAACAAATACTGTACTTATAAAACAATTCCCTGGTATTATATATGCCATACTGTAGGCCTATTTTACATTACTGCATTACTACTACAAAGACTGTATTTTCCCAAAAAGTGGTCAACAGAATGATCATACACAGACTAGAATGACCAGAGAAATAAGCAACAGTGAAATGAAATAATGCAAGACTTAAAGAATATATATAGGTATATAAATAAATGTTGGCTGTATATGCAGCAACATTTCATCTTTTAATCAACATGAGGATTCTACTGTAATATACAACGTATCAATGCATTATTTCTTTCGTATAACTTTCCATTTATCTGTCAGAGATTGTTATGGAATAAACAGTGAATTATGTTGTACGACAGAACTATGCAATATTACAAACATCATTAAAACTCCAAAACCAAGTCTTACTTTAGTTGCTTCAAATAAATCTTTAGCTGCCTTTTCTGCCTCTGCTACATCATTACCAATATAAATATTATCAAAAATTGTTCCAGATTTCACCTAAGAAAATAAAACAAAAATACTTATTTTTCATGGAAGTGTTAACAAGAATTGGAAATCAAACAAAAACATGTTATATTCAGATGTATATGTATACATTTCATATATGGTAAAACATTGTCAATGAAAAAAAAATAGGTGCTTTATATTCTCCAGGACTGAAAAAAGTTTTCATCGACTACGTTTTACATTTCACATTCAGATTATACTACAGTACAATTATTGCGCATTTATCCTCAAAGGCTTGTGCCATACAATGTTAATCTAATAGACACTGCCCACATACCTGCCATAAATCAAAGCCTATTGCAGCTAAATCTTCTTGTTTATATAATTCATCATCAGCTTCATATTCTGGGTTATCAATTTCTGGATGAATCCATTTTCCTTTGTAGTCTGGGTTATCAATCTGCTTTGGTTTCCATTCTCCCTAAAAAATAAATTAAATTATTTAATAAAATAAATATATCGATAGCAATATTACAACAACAAAATAAATATAATTAATATAACAATAATAGCAGCAATAATACAAACATGATCATCTGATTTGATAAAAGAACTATAAAACATCTTAATAACAATTGCTTTTTATCAAGTTCTGTCTTGTCATATTTCAACTAATCACCATGGCGATTGTCTGCCCCGAAAAATGGTTGAGTAAGTTGGTTTTCATTATTCAATAATATGCTTGAAAATATGTTGATTTATTGATTTAAAATTTTTTTTTCTTGGAAAATGTTTAAATGTAATTGTAAGTGTTTATACCATGAGAAAAGGAATTGTACCCACTTTACAGACACAATGTGTTCATTAGAGAGTTTGTAACTGTGAGATGACACTGGGTTCTGCTGTTCAGTAATAATTAATTATATGTTCTACATCTACCTTGTATTCTGGATTATTGATTTGTGGTGGTTCCCATTCTCCATCCATTTCATCATCCCAATCCTCCTGCTTCTCTGCCTCTGGATCAGGGATAAATTCTGGTTTATCCCAATCCTGGAAAAAAAAAAACCACAAAAAAACATAAAAACACATTATAAATTTGTTATCAGTTTGTAATTATTTTGCCAGTGTAGACAATAAGTTTCTTTTATTTCTTCAGACAACTGTCCTCTGTATAAATTTCCATAACAATTTTGTATTTCTGCTCTCAAACCCTTAAAACAAATTTGAGGCAGGGACTGATGAATCACAGTTTAACAGTATCAAGTACAGAGTATTATAATGGTAGGGCTGGAAAATGTGTGTGATCAGAGATCACATGCATAAAAAAGTTTCCAGAATCATTCTTTCAGAAAAATATATTCTCCACGTCATTACTGGGCTAATAATAGCAACAATAATAAAAACATCACTTGGTTTTAAAAAAAAGAACAATGAACCATCTTAATAACAATTGCTTATTATCAAGTTCTGTCTTGTCAGATTCCAACTATCACCATGGTGATTGTCTGCCCCGAAAGATGGTTGAGTAAGTTGGTTTTCATCATTCAAAGTAATACTTGAAAATATTTTTATAGCAAGAGGGTGCTATCACAAAACAAATGTGTGGCAGGGAGAAAAAATTCATAACCATTACTTTACTATAATTGTAAAGATAATGTTTGATGCTGGAGGGATTTCATACTTTTGTAAGCTGTTGCCTCCACAGTAGAATTCATACCTCTGGTTTTGTGTCTTCGGGGTCATCAATTTTCTCTCTCTCATCCCAATCATCAGGTTTAGATGCTTCAGGATCTTTGATCTTCTTGGGAGGAAGGAAGTCCCAATCATCTTCTAGGCCACCTGATTCTACCTTCTTATTATCAATGCGAACTTCATATGTGTTGTCTGGCTTGACTATAAGTGTGTATAAATGTGTAAATTCATCATCCTGGGGAAAAAATATATAAATCAAATCATTCATACTTGTAGTGTCATTTATAACCAGTTATAAAATTCATTTCTAAATTTCTGATAATTATAAACATTTATAAAACATTAATAACAAAAATAATAAAATTATTAATACATTAAAAACAATAATCGAAATAATAACAATAACATACATAAAAATATCAACCACCAATAACTATAATAAATAATAATTTACACTTTCTGTAAAAAATACTAACTATAATAATAATAGTAATATGAACAATAAAAAAATAATAAAAATAAATAATAATTTACATTTTTTGTGTACCAAAGAAGGGCAATGAACCTACCTTGCACCTAATATCTTTTTTTGTTAATAAATTCTTTCCTTTATAATTGAAGATGACATGAACTTTTTTTGTTCCTGGTCCACAAATATCTGGACCTGTAAAGAGATAAAAGTAAATAATTATTAAATCATGTATGTAATTAAGACTGGTATTTGGCACTTGAAAACATACAGACTGGAAAAAATCAATGCTCATTTTAATGGATCACACCAGTCAATTTGAGGGTCTATGCAAAAAAAAAAGCATTATTTTAATGTCTGTTAAATTGCAAGGGTGATTTCCTGTTCTCACTTTCAATTAAAAGTAAAGTACATAAAATAAGCAATTAAAATGTTCATACATTTCACCGAAATAAATAAGACAATAATATTTGCAGTTACAAATCTTACCAAACATAATGGCATATTGAGAATCGCCATGCATATCCTTCTGGTCAAGAGATGATGGGAAAATCTTCACATATCCACCGCCACAATCTATTTTTTGTTCATGTTTGACTGTAAACTGGATTATAAGGTCTTTACCTTCTGTGCTTACTTTATCAAAAGCTGCTGAAATACCATAAAATCTGGCATCTTGGCTTGTTTGTATACCTACAAAAAAAACCCCAAAAAACAATTTGGCTCTGTAAATAAAATACTTCATGGTAAACAAATTGCTGTTCAGAATAATTCATCTGATTGTCAGATTCCAACTATCACCATGGTGATTGTCTGCCCCGAAAGATGGTTGAGTAAGTTGGTTCTCATCATTTACTGAACAAAAAAAGATAAGATATATATTCATCATATGAATTATTTACTGATACTAAAATTAATCCAGCAGACTTCTTGTCTAAACCCATGAATTAATAATTGAATAATATTATAATATTATAATGTTTATATTATTATGTTAAACTGCTGAAGAAGACAAGCTGCCAGATGGAAGAAATCTGTAACAACAAGTTTGCAAGATAAGTAGCATTATTATAAAAACTCCTTTTATAATAATTATTTTAAAATAAAGTATGAAATAATAAATACTGTAGCAATATTCATCCAGATTTATACAGAGATTTATAAAAAAAAAAGTAACATACTATCATCACATCGGTACATTCTGTTCTGTGTGCTGTTGTGTACAGTAGGTTTTCATTGAAAAGACCATTTATTGGTTAAAGTAATTTAAATAAAATTGATTAATTTATTGATTAATTGCCATTCAAAAACTTGCACCAAGGTAAAATGCATATTGTTATTACCTTTATCTTTTTCAGCATCATTATAAAATTTTCCAGCTGACAACTTCCATTTCCCTTGTTCACTCCCTCTGTGTGTTGACTCTACCCACCTGCCTTCCCATCCATCTGAATATCAATACAAATTATAAATGAATTTAGTATACAATTACTGTATATGCAAATTGATTATAACAGCAGATGGGGTTCTGTAAAGTTGTTTGCAGTCAGGGCAGGTAGTTCCAGATGGAAGAATAAAGGTTTCAGCAACATACAGCGCACAATCCTATTCTGAGACTCCTCTTTAGTTCAACAGCAGATGGGGTTTTAAAGCTGTTTGCAGTCAGGACAGATAGTTCCAAATGGAAGAATAAAGTTTCAGCAACATACGCGCACAATCCTATTCCGAGCCCCTCTTTAGTTCAAGTCCAATTTTATAAGAAAAAGAAGTGGTTAGAATGTCTGATCAATGCCAGACTGTAAGACAGGACTTAGAATCCATCCACATCCATAAATTTTAAAAATATGGGCAGATTTCTGAACAAGCCTTAAGAGCTAATATCTTAATCAACCAATACTGTATGATTCTGCCAACTTATTTTCGAGTCCAATTTTATAAGAAACTGGAATGTCTGAAAAACATTAGATAGCAATCACAATATCAATGCCAGACTGCAAAATAGGACTTTTCTAACAAATTCTGCAGAAAATCAGGCCTTATATTAGCCCAACGTATTATGCAATACCGTATGATTCTGCCCACTTTTTTTTCTAGCAAATTGAGTTTTTTTTAATGTAGTGTCCCTTGCCAGACTGCAAGGCCTACTCGGGAAATATATACTCCACACAAAAATTAGGCCCAAGAATCCGTCCGTGTATTTTGGAAAAATGGGCTGATTTCCATGCAGATTTTGCCGAAAATTAGGTTTCAACCTTATCTTAATTGACTAGATTTTTTTGCGCAAATTTGAGCTAAGTTTTTTATGTATCATTTGCGCAATCAAAATACTTTTAAAATTCAATTTTTTAAACTTCAATTTTTTATGATAAAAAATTGCAATAAAGCTTCTCGTATTTGTACTTTACAGTATGGATACCTTGCACAAAAAAACACTTTACAGTGTGGCATCACTGTGTTTTTTTCCATTGCAAATTAATATTTGATGCCGATTGGGGATAGGCCTATATAATTTTCATTATGGATTTGTTATTCTAAACAACTTTGAGGTGATGACTGGCAAAGCTGGCTTGACCCAACCTTAAACTATCTATCTTATTCTTAACTTAAGCATTAGGCCTATCATCATCAGTATCAACATCATATGACACAATTATTAGCAACCCAACAACAATATTTATAATAATGACATTTCCTATAATATCTGCCTAGGCCTAGTTAAGCCTATCATCACACTACTACTACTGATGTAGGGCTACGCCTAGGCCCTGTGTAGGCTAGAGCGGCATGCTTCAGTACTTCAGCCATCAGACACACAAACCCACCACCACCGCTGAAACTCTTCTATCTTTTCTTGGCTACCCTAGCCTAGCCCACCCGGCCTCTGCAGCCTTCCTTTTCCTAACCAGGTCCGGGTAATAAAAGAATGAGTCTGAATGAACTAGCCCATAGTATTACCTACCTCCAAATTGCTCCTCGAAATATACAGTTGCGTTACAGATTACTGCACTAACTGCAGCTATTAGAAACAACGAAAACTTCATGTTTGTGAGTGAATTAAACTGAAATGAATGGTCACTCCTGCTTCATTCAGAAGTTAAAACACGAACATAGCAATTTCCACGTGAAAACACCGACAGATGGCCTTCGCTGATTGGTTCGAAACCACAAGTGACGAAGTTTTGTCCAATCAACACTAACCACGCAAAAGGATGCGGTATGATCGCCCTCACTTGGTAGTATTTCACGTTCCGAAAACATTAGACTCCATCCAGCACATTTTGTCTTTAGAAGAAAATTAATTTGAAGAGGCTACGAAGCTGGTGTAGAGAGTCTCACCTCTTTTTCGCGCAGTAGACGGAGAGATGAAAGATTGTTAGTAAACAGTCACACGTGAAGAAAGAAGGAAGCTTTGTAAGTATTTTTTCTTGTATTTACTAATGGACTAAGTATCTGAGACTAAAAAGGTTTATATTTACGAGTTATAAGTGTTGAATACTGCGGATGTTGTATCTGTGGTTACTGTTCTACATTTAAAAATTCCATTAAATCATCGTGCTTGCGCTTCTAAGCCTACCTTACCTGCTGCCATAGGCCTACATAGCCAGCATAAAGAATCAACAACGTCAACGGTGTTCCACCGTTCGGCTGACGTGACAAGTCATGCTCTATCAGCATGGGAAGGTGGGCCATGAGGCTCATAACCTTTTAGTCAACCTCGTTGTCGGCAAAGGCCAATCCACTGATGCGCACTGCCCGTGTAAATCTGGGTATCCATCACCAAGCATAGACATCTAGGCCTAGACTCGCGTATGTTTCGCGTTGAAAACCAGCTGTCTCATGAAATTAAAGATGGTTTAAATAAGCACCCCATTTGAATAAGTGCCCCTCAGAAATTATTTTAAGCGCCCCAGGCGCTTATTCGCGCGAGTATGTTACCAGATGATAAGCGTGGAAGTATGAAGTCAGACAATACTAACAATACAACTTACAACTGTATGTACTGTAATTCTGAATTTTCAAGGTTATATCAAAGAGTATAGATAAAACAAGAGAGCAAAGTCCCATTCGTAAAAACCTGTAGGACCTGTGTAGGACGCCCACTAACGGTTGTATGTTCTTTTTATTACCCAGTGCAGCGCTGCGCAGCGCGGTAGAAGTACGCCCGCTATAAACTCAGTAAGCAGAAAACAAAAGTACCGTATCTTGTGGAGAACAGATAAACAGACAAACCGACTGTGCGCGGTGGAGTACTGGGTAATAAAAAACATACAAGCGTTAGTTGGCGTCCTACACTAGCTGCGTAGGGAGTATTGTTTTTTTACGCTCTCAATGAGCGTTGTTGGCTCTCTTGTTCTATTTATACCCTTTGGTTATATGCAGTTCTTAAAATGGAAAACTCTCTGTCAATAGTAATGGCGGTCTAAACTATGCCTTTCAAAGGATTGCCCAAGTTTATTGTTGGTAATATTACTGTATATTATTACTGTAGTTTAAAGATGTATTGTCCCATGCTAAATACCAAAAAAATCATAAAAATATTTTTTGAAATTAACTTGCCCATTTTGAAGTAACATAAAAGTTTGAACATAGAAATTAGTGTATTTAAAAAATGTTTACCCATCAGTTTTTACTGGAAGTGTTTTATTATTTTTATTATGATTTTTTGGTTTAAAAATCAGGGTACACATTTTTTAAATTCAATAATTTTTATGCACAGGTTAATAATTTGTATTCTATTGCAATAGGAGCAAGTTTATTTCAAAATAATTTTTTATGATTTTTTGACATTAGCAAGGAACAATACATCTTTAACGTCAGTGGTATCTTCTACAAGAATAAGTTTTTGTCAGCGAGGCACAAGATGCTATTGGATTTGGAGGAATACAGGACTGTAGGTGTACACCATTTTCGCAAAATTTAAAATGAACATTTTTTTTTCTTTTTATTTATTCAACATTTCACCCAAAGGTACCTCACAAGGCAATGTCAAGCCTTAGTAACGAGGTACCTCACAAGGCAATGTCAAGCCTTGGTAACGAGGTACCTCACAAGGCAATGTCAAGCCTTAGTAACGAGGTACCTCTGAAAACATAATACAAATAAAAAGTACAGTGGCACTTGACACAAAAAGGAAAAGTTAAAATTGTATAGATACACTTTCTGACAAATAAAAAATCAATCTAAACCTGATGAGCTCTTTGAATGAAACTAGTCAACAAAAATTTCACAATAAATATTCTAAAGTTTATTATCATTAAATTTAAGGTCAATATATAGAACAATAATTTACTGAAATACGATATTGAATTTTTAAATGAACATTTCCAAGAACCTGGCAACTACCACTGATAGACTACCACAGGCCTAGCATTTCGCTCTACGTATTTGCCATCATGGATTAATTAAACGATAAAATTACTAATGAGCACAAATATTTTATAACAGAGAAAGAACGAAACTGAAACATTAATAGCAAAAACAAGTCTAAGTCTTAAAAAGCTATTTTCAGTGTTTACTACAGTAATTTGCAAAAGATCAAATCTGTTTTCTGTTGCTGTTATAGCAAAGGTCTAGCGGCGTTATCCGCTGGGCTGTGCTCTATTTGTAACTAGCCAGCTGCTCACGCTACTGTAGGCCGTTGGAAGTTCCCCTGTGAAAAGTTGTGAGACGTTGGCGGCGCTGTTTCATAGTACTCATCTCCAGGCTATTTCACATAAACCTGTAAAATACAGACCTGTCCTGAAGATGAGCATGATATTTGACCTTGTTTTCACTTTGAATAAATCCTCAATTAAGAACTATGACATATAAGCTTAATACCTGGAATTCATTTTCTGTGTTTTTGTCCATAATTCAGACATTTATTTTGAGGAGTAAATTGATTTGTTTTCTTCACTCCATAATGACCTACACTTGGTTTCTGAAAGGTAAAAATATTTGTCTAAATACAACTTTCAGTGTTGTAAATTGTGGGAGTGACACGCTTATGTTTGTTTTACTTTATTAGCTCCATGGTTCAGGTATCTTTTGGGGCTTATCTCTTCTGGCCATTTGTTTTCTTTTCTTGTTGGATCAAGGTCCATTGTATGTATCTATGCTCAGAGGTAGGTTGTAATCATCTAGGCACTAGCCCATTGGTAGGTTGTAATTATCTAGACACTAGCTCACAGGTAGGTTGTACCAGTTGTACTTTTAACTGACAGGCATTCTCATTAGTACTAAGTGAGTTGGTATTTGGCATTTTTTTTCTCAATCAACTAAATTTCATTACAGTTCCAAAGATATTTTAAGAGAGTTCTGCATTTTGTCAGCAGATCTTAAGAAGAGCATTAAAAACTAATGCAAAAAAAATACCATTTGATTTGTCAGGTTAGTTGGGCTAATCCATAAAGGTTAAACCTACAGTATGAGCTATGCATACAGTAATCAACTCCCTGGCATACTTGAGTAACGTTTTGTTATTTTATATTAAGAAACAAAAACCGAGAGCTACAGTACAGTAATAACAGTATTGATAATAACAGGTTTTTATTTATTTATTTGGTGATTCATTAAACATTAAGAAAGCAAAAAGTGGCTGAGACTTGATTTTATTATCACAAGCTTTCATATTTGATGATGCTTGTGATATTTAGAGTACAACCAGTTTTAGTCTCTAACAAAAATTTCATATTTGTGCCTTTAAGCTGATAATGGGAAATCAGTTTACTCTAGGGGACAGCTCTTTTGGGGAAGTTGCCTTCATAATGTAAGAACTACTGTATCAGTTTTAGTCTCTAACAAAAATTTCATATTTGTGCCTTTAAGCTGATAATGGGAATTATCAGGGTGAAAGCTCTTTGGGTGTGGGGAGTGCATGACTGTGGAAGCTGTCTGGTGAAACCTGTAAAACGCTGTCTGTTGGGATCCTGTTTATGTGAAAGCTGTCGGTGGCAGCATGTGAGATTAGGAAACCTGTCTGGTAAAGAAATAAAACAATTTTCCACTTTTATAGTATAGGCCTACCATAATCACTGGATCTATCTGCTACAGTGTAAATACTGGTGGTACAGTACAATAAAACATAGAATTCAACAAGTGCTGGTATGTACCTAGTGAGAAAAGTGACACTGACACAAATTCTATATTTTTGTGAGGGTTACCTTAAAAACTATAAACCTGATTTCAGAAAAAGGGCCCTTAGAGTGGGTCTTTATAGAATGGGCTCTCAAAAATACATAGAAATTATGTTGTCTATAAAAATCATGATTTGAGGGGGAAAAAAATATGGAATCTACATATAGGTTAAGCTATTTTAATACTACAGTGTAATAGTGTAAAGTGTACTTGATTTATTTATTGTACTGTATTTATTGTAACCTAAGTTATTTAAGCATTTTTTCTTTGTAAATAGTATAAACTGAATTAGTTTTTAAAGTTGTTAATGACAATTTAAAAAACTATGAACTGGTCAAACACTCTCAAAGATCTACGGGAAATAAATATTTTTTCTTTCACATACTGTAGTCTCATATACGCCTACAGAAATCAGCTTACATGCAGAAACAATTACACAGCAGTTAGTCAACCATATCCTTCCCCTGGCGAACCATTTGGCAACTTAGTGGAATGTCAGTAAAGTACTGTTAGTACCAAAGGATATAAGGATTATGTGTATATATATATATGGTACACTGTTGACAATAGAGTCAATATTTGTTTGTATCCTGTAGAAATGGTTGACATATTCTGACCTTCCAACCCGTAGACCTAAAAAATTGGGAGACGGGAGAATTTGCAGGTGAAGTCTGTCTTTGGATTCATACATTTTTAAGATTGTGATTTAAACTGGGGTTTTTAACATCTGTCTCTTATACACATCTAGATGTGTATAAGAGACAGGCCTAGGCCTATGCTACAAAGTACAGGGCTAGGTAGGCCTAAGCCTTGTCATGGGAGCAAAATTTTGTCACAAAAAATGATGTGGATTTTACTGTTTTCTGCAACAAAATAATACTTTACAGAAGCCAAAACCTGTGCTCAATGTGAAGTATTCATATGAAGTGATTTCCGAATGAAAACATGACCAAATAATTGCCAAAAAGGGTGTTATTATTATCCTTATAAAGCTCACCAATCTATGCAACTAGTGGCTCCGATGAACAAAAAGTGAGATTTACTGTATAGTATGCCTGAACAAGCATGCACAGCTAAAGATGTGTTTATTATAGTACATATATGGTACACAGTTATTTGACATGTGAAGTGTAAATCTCATTTCATGTTTTGTGGCTAAAAACAAGGAAGAATGGAAGAAATTAAGTTTTATTCTTTGTTGTCTCAATCTTGACACTTTAAAACAAAATTGCTTTAAAACAACCAATAATTCTGTAGGATTATTTCATAAGTATTTTCTTTTGTTCAGATTTATATATATTAAACTTTATTAAAATATTTTTGGAAAAAATGAAAACTAAGTTATTTTTTATTTTCTATTTTTAGTACTGACAATACAACTAATTATAATGAATAGAGTTAAAATTTAATTTAATAATTTTAAATGTAGATTGAAATTTGTTTGTGTATTATTTGCATGATGTATATGATAAATAAACATTCACGTTCATGTTGTTACTATATCCTTGACAATGCCAGACCTATATTGTCTAAGCACCATATGTTGCCTTATACAGTTTAAAGGGATGTCTCATTAAAGGGGAAGTTATAGACTTGTTTAATATAAATACCCTTTCATTGTATAAAACTCCATGAAAAAAGACAGCAAACTGAATTAATTACTATATGTCATACCTTTTTCCACTTTTTCATTTGAACTTAATTTGATTGGTTTTGGTGTAAATAGGATTTTTATGAAAGTGTGTACAGTGAGTTTACGGCATATAAGCTGTAGAAATATGCTGGCTTTAAATGTTGCTAAAAATATAAATAATTGCTGTTTTTATTTCAGCCTGAGTTTTTCCAAGTGACATCCCAAAGGAATCATGATGGCTCAGAAGAACAAGAAGGAGGGTGTGGAGCGGTTCCAAGGTATTGGAATAGACTTCAAGGCTAAAATGATTGGCATTGAGAAAGTAGATGATGCAAGAGGGGACAGAATGTGTCAGGAAGCTATGATGAAACTCAAGGTACAGTATTATTGAAGCCAAGTTGCCTGATAAGTTTCATTACTAATAATAATGTAAATAAATTTATTATAAAAAAGTAAAATCACACGTCTAGAAAATTGAGTAAAGTTGGTTTTGCAATATTTTTTAGGCAATGGTGAAGGCATCTGGGGAACATAAGCAACGTGTTAATATAAATATCTCAATAGAAGGCTTGAAGATTATAGATGAAAAAACTGGAGTAAGTAATAATTAGTCATCAGCTTCTCGTACTGATTGTGTTGGAAGTCAGTTCTGAAAATAAATAGTCGTACATGTGAATCCAGCAGTCAGAAACATGCCCATCACCAGAGTTTCTTGAGGGAGGTTTTCTATACTGGAGCGGATTCAAAAATGGGAACTCATTTTTGAAAATGATCATCATCATCATCCTCATCATCATCATTTTCATCATCATCCTCTTCAATATCCTCATTATTGTCATCACTGTGATGGTAATCACAACAATGAATAGGAGTGTCGCAGGTATAATATTAACAACTTTCAAGTTACACATTAGTATTGATAGTAGTATTTATTATATTTGTCCCTAATTTCTAATAGAATTTTTCTCCATAAAAGCTACTATCAGTTTAAAGTAGTTTACTGGCAGTATTCAGTGCATTTTACAGTACACAATACCTTGATTGATATCAGTAATATATCTACTTATTCCTGGCATCTAATTTGTTACATGGATATTTTTTTCCAGTGCATAAACCACCATCATGAGGTTCACAAGATATCATTTATCTCCAGAGATCCAGCTGACAACAGAGCGTTTGGTTATATTCATGGAGACGCTAACAATCACCAGTTCTTTGGAATTAAAACGGAGAAAGCTGTAAGTAGGCTGTAAGCAAGCACACACTGTGCCAATGGTGTCCACAGACTCGATGCAATGCAATGTGATGGGTGCACGCCATTTATTGGTTTATTGATGATCTGCTCAAATTAGCAGACGGCATCACATCATCAAGTGCTTATAGAGGTCGAAAATGGCTCGTTGGCCAAGTCAGGGTGTGCCTAGATTTACTATACTAGTTAATGTGTTTGGTTTGTTTTTTTTTTTGTTTTTTTTTTAGAATCTGAGTTTATATAATTATATTATATTTGCTTGCTTATTGTTATTTGTTTGTTTAGTGTTCATTGGTTTATTTTCTTTAAACCTTAATCATATCGTAATGCTGCCCTCACAGCATTAATGATGGTCCTCAGACATAAAACAATTATGTTAGAATCAGTAAACAAGACAATAAATAGTTATTAGCAGTTCAAACCTCGGGAGAATTAAATTTATATTTTTGTATTCTATTTGTATCCTTAGTGTAAAGCGCCTTTGAACATGAGTAAAAATGGCGCTATAGAAATTTGGTAAATAAATAAATAAACTTAATACTGTGGTATCTGCCACTATTCTTCAATTATATTGTATTGAAGAAAAACATTAAAATCAAAACAGAAACTAAATGGTAAAGGAAGAATAACCCATAGCTTAAAGCGTCATTGTGATGAATTGCGTATGGGCATTGTCCATGACTACATAGCAGCCGTAAAGAGGTGCTTATTCATCTGCTAATCCAAATCTGACTGATCTTGCACTGTCTTTGTTAAAGGTTCAGAATTGTAATTAGGAAATCCAAACATGGCTTACTCCAAATTCATTAAAGCTAAATGAATCTAAGACCGAGTTTATGGTTGTTGGCTCCCAGCGTAACCTCAATAAAGTGGGGCACCATGAATTAGTTGTTGGTGATATTGCCATACAGCCCTCTCGAACTTGCAGAAACTTGGGTAGATGGTAGATCATGTCAGTGCACTATGTCGAGCTTGTCACCTGCACGTCCGAAATATTGGAAGAATTCGCAAGAATATTAATACTTCTGTCACTGAAATCCTCATCAGTTCATTTACTACATCAAGGTTAGACTTCTGTAACTCGGTTCTTTTTGGCTTCTCGGAATCTCTCACAGACAAGCTGCAACGTATTCAAAATACCACTGCTAGACTTTTTGCTCGAACACAAAACATGATCATATCACTCCTGTGCTCAAAAGCCTTCATTGGTTACCTATCCATCACATGTCGAAATATAAGATTCAGCTCCTTGTTTATAAGGCACTCGTGCATGGTTCTCCCGATTATCTTGCTCACATTCTCAATCCTCACCAGGCTGTGCGGCAAGGTCTTAGGTCCGCTGATAAGTGCCTCTTATCTACTCCTATGTGTAAGATCCTTTGGGGTGCTCGCTCATTTTCTGTGGCTGGCCACTCTTGCTGGAATGAAATCCCACTTATGACTCGTACTTCTGAATCGGTTGGGCATTTCAACTTAAAACTTTCTCACTTTTATTAGTTCTTGTTTTTTGTTTTCTTCTTTGTCCATTGTCCTTTTTTTGTTGGGATTATATGCATCGTAATTTTTTAGGCTGCGGTGTCGCAAGCATCTCCATATCATGTGCCCTATAAATCATAAATCTCTGATTGATTGATAGTAGCTACATGTTCACATCATTCCACAACGACAGGGGTTGAAATGAACCATGACATTGGGGTAACCTCTACTTTTCCGAAAAATGTGCAATGGGTTCTTTAAAGTGCACAAAAGCCAGATGTATACACTGGACCGCCATTATAAGTCATTATCTGAGAAGACTTGATTCTAGCGGGCCTTTGCCTTACCGCTCATCCACTCGACTGCTGCCATTAATATGATTGTGTAATGTAACATTAATGTCATGTTTAAATTTGTTTTCTTAAGGCTGAAAATGTGGTCCTGGCACTGAAAGACTTGTTTCAAGTTGTGCTGGAACTGAAAACAAAACAGATAGAAGACCAAAAAATAGCAGCACAACAGACAACATTGCATCTCAAACCAAGTTATGATGACACTTTATATGAGGTAACTAATTCACCAAATTTACTAATTTGCATATTTTACAATTTTTATTGATTTAATGTTTCTTTGTCTCTGTGCTGTGTGGGTGTGAGTTGTCTTTTCTGTAAAAAACACTGAAATACAATTAACAGATTTAATACCATGCAATTTTTCTCGTTATATTTCTACAAATTTAAAGGTACCAATTGGACAAGAGAAAGCTGCTGTAAGTGAAAATAGTGTGGCAGTCTCCGAAGCTCCTTCTGCAACCTCAGAGACTCCAGAGGATGTGAATGCATTGTATGCTGTCCCCAACAAAGGGCATACACCAGAATCCAGCAACCTTCTAGATTTGGCAGCAGAAGTAAAGACATTGCAATTGGTAATCAGAGTTTACTCTGTTGACATTTCCTTTTTTTTTTTCTTTTTTCATATCATTTATTTTACCATTTCAAATTTATAAAACCAACATCCAGGGTTCGTACACGTCCTTGAATTCTTTGAATGTCCTGGAAAAACAAATGAGCATTTTCCAGTACTGGAGAGTCCTGGAAATTTGATCATTTACCATATACCCAGTACTGCAAGTTGTCTAGTAACAGTAAATTAAATGAGAATGTTCCCAAAAGTATGTTCCCATGATACTCTGGAGAGAAGCATGTGAAGTCTTTATACGCTGCCAATTCAGGAATGTTATCGAAGACAGAAAGAATGTCAAGTGCTGAAAATGGCCCACTGGCTGGTCCAGACAAACTTGTGCGATTCAGCGAATGGAGTTTTTCGCCTATATTTTAGTAAAGCGGTGTTTTCTTAATCTTGTGTATTAATTATGGTTGCGTGTAATTTTAATTCAGACATTAATAATTATAATCATTATCTTTGTTGATATCTGCTACGGTGTTTATATTTGCTTTCTGTTGTGTGTTATAAACATAGGACTAATATTAAACTTAATCTTTCAATCACTTGAACAGGTCTTGTCACACATCCTCAGCCTGGTGAATTCGCTTTGGGTAATTCATTGCTCTCCAGACATGCACACTTGTTCTGCACGAATGGGCATGTTTTTGCCCTCTCCAGTGGAAAGCAATTACAGTAACATCTCCCAATTATGTACCCCTCCGTTGGAACAGAGTTCGTAATTGAGAAAATTCATAATTCAGAGAGTTCAAATCTTCATAGCATAGCGTAAGTAGGCCTAGGCCTATGCTACAAAGTACAGGGCTAGGTAGGCCTAAGCCTTGTCATGGGAGCAAAATTTTGTCACAAAAAATGATGTGGATTTTACTGTTTTCTGCAACAAAATAATACTTTACAGAAGCCAAAACCTGTGCTCAATGTGAAGTATTCATATGAAGTGATTTCCGAATGAAAACATGACCAAATAATTGCCAAAAAAGGTGTTATTATTATCCTTATAAAGCTCACCAATCTATGCAACTAGTGGCTCCGATGAACAAAAAGTGAGATTTACTGTATAGTATGCCTGAACAAGCATGCACAGCTAAAATGTACTTATAATATATCTCGGCTGAAAGCAATTGATATTTCGTGCTTTAAACTTAGATTTATGTCACTTTATTGGCTTAAATGTTTTCTTGTAGCTGATATAATATTTTATTATTTTTGAAGACTTTTAAATACAGTTTTAAGTGTTTATGTAGTTAAAAACGATTGTTTGTAATGACGTCATGTTGCAAATTGAGTCCGTAAAATCAAGAGTTCTTAATTGGGAGATGTTACTGTAACAATTAACGTAACCATGAGAACGTGTACTTCTACAGTTATTTTCTTAATGAATGGCATTTGTGTAAAAAAGGGCTTTTACAGTTAAAAGTTCTTGATTTTACAGCGAGGTATTTCGTTAATTATGATTCTGAAGTTTACGAAATCATTGTGCCGGCCATTTGCTGTATAGTGGATTATGAAATTTGTAATCTACATACTTCTAAAAACTTATTTCCAGTGGGTTCCATCCAGTGGTGACAGTCCCCTTGCTCTTTTCTAAAGATTTTCCAAGGACCAACAGCTTTAATGTTAATGTTTAAATCTGTGTGCTCTACATTTAGCCCTCCAGCTAAAAGGCAGTAGAAGATATTTTAAGGAACCAAAGTAAATTTCATTGTATGTGTATCTTTTACATGACAAATAAAATTTATTGAGTATTGAATACCTTTTTATGTACAAAGATTTTATATATATTCTGATTATTGTTTTATTTAAGAAATGTAGAGAGATTTTTTTTTTAATGTAATTGTCAGAACTCGTCAGTCTCATGGATAAGCAATATAATATTGTTTAATGTTTTCAGTGAATGTCAAATTATGTTTTCTGAAATGAAAAACTTCTGTTATTATGAAATTGAATTTTGAAATAATTTGTACATACAAGGTTAATGTTTTTACCAGAAACTCAACTAAAAAAGTTATTTCCTTAAGTTGCCTGACAACATTTTTTTTAAATTTCCTATGAATGGATCGTCTTCCAATTGTTTCCTGTAGGGTATACATGACATGGATCAATTCTCTTTTGATCCTGTACAAGAGGGTAGTGCAACCCAGATCCAATCACCAAATTCTTCCGGTACTAAGTCACCAAACCCATTTCAGGTGTCAAATTCTTGGAACACATTCGACTCAACCAACAGTCAACAGAGCAAGCCAACCACAAACTTTGGCACAGCTTTTGGTGACCCATTTGTTGTTCCAACCGTAAGTTATGTTTTATAATTTAAAATTACAACATGAATCATGTTATAACTCTATGGTTGCCTTTAGATTCTGTGAAGTTGTGAATTATATTTTTATGTAATTGATATTTTATTTTTTTCATGTGATTTCTGTCTTTGGATTCATACATTTTTAAGATTGTGATTTAAACTGGGGTTTTTAACATTGCCCCTGGGCTTAAGAAAGGAATATTTACTACACATGACAAGATTTTTTTATGGGCTATTGAATTTGTGATAAATAGTTAATATTAATTTTAATAGTAACTATTAAAAAAATATATAAAATATATTATGTAATTTAATAATTTTATAAATTTAGTCTCAATTTTTTCGATAATCTATGTATTAATTCTGCTAATCACCTCCGCGTAACTTCAAGTTCACCCATCTCCTCTGAAACTGCTGGCAGGAATGTGCTCATCTTACGTATCTATATATGTCACAAACATGATAGGATACTTTTCTAGGCTGTATATTGGATGACAACGAAAAAACAGCAAAAAACACCCAAAATGAGTACTTTGCGGCCATATTTCGCAAGTTGTTTACGTCACATAACAACTACAACTTCCAATCACTTTTGTGCCGTAGTGTTTCGCATCAACAAAATATTGTGCCAGGACACCAAATAAACAGTCTTATCAACTCGGGCCATGCTTTGCAAGTTTTTTACATCACCATCCCTACAATTTTGTACTGCAGTGCTCAAATTTTCGTCTACCTACTAGCCTATAATAGGCTGGCCTATAAATAGGCCCCCTACCTTTCTTTCAAATTCCTACAATAACACAAGCGACAGCAAACACTGTAAAAAGATATGTTAAACAGAATCGATTTTTATATAAAACTACAGTTACTATTCGCAGATAGTTCGATATTCTGAAGATGAACTCCAGACTGTACAGTAAGGTCTGTGCGGGGAATATATAATAAGTTGGACTAGAAATCATTTCATTTCAGGAAAATAAGGGCCAATTTCCGCGCAGATTTTGCTGAAAATTAGGCTTTGACCAAGTCTGAATATACTGTGTAACCAATGCAATTATGTAACAATTACGATTCCGTGCACCTGATTTCCTGATGATTTTTGAGATATCAATTGCAATTTAAAAACTTTACAGTATGGGATAAGCTATTAAAGAATGTGATGATTTTGGAAAATTAGGTTTTGTTAAATTAAATTTTACGCTATTTTAATCCTACTACTGGGATGAGAAATGTGTGTTTTCCATAGCCTTCAACACCCGAGGGCGAAACGACCCACACCTATTCTTTTCTAATAAAAGGCTATAAATTGTTCATGGGGTTGTGTTAAGATACTGTAGTGAAACTGAAGAGCCAATACTTCAAATTACTTAAATCCATCAGAAATTTATCCACGGCCTATTTGTTAGTTATAGGCTTATTACCTACTTAAATCATGATAAAAAATATTTATCTTATGCCCAACTGTATATGTTGCATTTTCACATGCAAGAGGGTACTGCACTTCAATGTATTATCAAAATGCACAATTCATCACATGGACAATTCGGCAGAGACACTCATGCAAAACATTATCTACAAAAAGGTCCTTTAGAAAAAATAATGACAAGGTAGCTATAACATCCTCAATGATTGCCTCCTCAACACTTAGCTATAACACCATTTAACACAGTGCGGAGCATGGGTATATGCTAGTAATAAATTAATAATGATAATGATTATAATTGTGAATTTGTATAGCACATAATGTATGGGTCTCTGTGTTTTTACAGCCGTAAGTGCAATATATAAAGTTAAACATATTTTTATGATTTACCTAATTTTGATCTGTTTTATAATTATTATTATTATTGGTGTATATCATATGTATTGATAAATTCCATGTTGTAATGATTTATTAATGCTTTGAAATAGATAATCCAATTAATAACTTTGCACTTTCAATGATTAATTATTGTTCTACTCATTTCCACAGAGCACACCACAAACCAACTCAGCCAATCTCTTTGCAGAATTTTCTGACACATTCAAGCCCCCAACTAATACAGCAGCCCCCGCGGCCAATCCATTTGGGAATAATTTTAGCAACACTTCATTTGGTGCTCCAGCTGCCAATGCCTTTGGAGCCCCGAACCAATTTGGTGCCCCTGCAAGTAATGCCTTTGGGGGAGCAGCTTTTGGAGCCCCCGCCAGTAATACTTTTCAAGCTAATTTCTCTACGCCGTCAGAAGCACCTGCCATGCAGAAACCTGCTGATCCTTTTGGCGATCCATTTGATATCGGTGGGCCACCATCAGGCGACAGTTCTCAAGGTGTAATTGGTCAACCTCTGGCTCCCACTGCTGTACCAACAACTAATGAATCTGCCTCCAAACCAGATCCTTTCGGAGACCTCGGCTTAATAAGTAGTTCCTCATCAAAATCTGGAAAGGATATGTTTGCAAACTTTCAGATGGCCAAACCCGGAGAGGTTGCTATGCCGGATATAATGCCTGCAGGAATGCCAGACAGGCCTCCACCAGCTGTTCCATTATCTACTGGTAAATTAGATTCTGATTCATCACCAGTAGATACTTGTGAAGAAAATGATGAAGATTTTAATTTACCCCCTCCTCAGGTTCCTCCACCAACTCTTCCCCCTAGTTTTAATACAATTGAAGAGATAGATAATGCTCCTCCTCCTCCACCCCCAAGGCCTAGATACGCACTTCCAAACACATCATCGGTTGCAATTCCACCCAGACCAGCAGGGCGCAGTAGCATGCAAAATCTGAACTCAAATCATACTGAAAAAAGCAGTTTGTCACCCACAACAGATCTTTTTTCTAAGCAACAATTTTCATTACCTAGTGACTGGACAAGCAACTCATTAGAAACAAACTTTGATAGTAAAAACTTTGAAGGAAATTCAAATTCTGCTGGCAATTTAAACTCTTTAAATGTGTCAATTGATGATAAAGATGTGTTTGATCCATTTCATCTGCATTCGAATAGCAGCAGTACTGCAGCACAATCAATAACATCACAGTGCATTTCAAACCATCCGTCCAACACGCATTCTAGCAGCTTTACATCTCATTTCTTGAATCCATCTTCACTTGCAAATGGTACAAACGTACTGTCCACTTCATTACCAACAAGGGAAAACTTTTTTGTGAAGATGAGCACGTCTAAGTCAACATCATCCATATCAAGTCTTCAAACAAAAGCAGCTGTCTTGCCTATTCATGAGGATCCTTTTGCTGATGATCCATTTGCTACTAGTTCATTCACTACCAGTATATCATCTCATTCATCAGCTGTACCACCTCCGTTACCATCACGTCCAAAAACCCAAAGTTCAGTTAATAACGGAAAGAATCCTGTTTTAGGTACCACCGCCAGCACAAAGCCGACCTTAACGACATCGGATGGAGTCACTCTCTTTGATGACTCGCCTTTTGGCCTATAGGTAAGATGACATTTTTAAAAATTTATCTAACTTTATACTTTTAAAAGCCTTTGTATATTTCTTTGTAAATTTCCTAATTTCAAGTAACATCATTGAATATAGTACTTCCATTTAAAAAGAAAACCATCCTCATTTCAACAAGAAATGTTCCAATTAGACAGTGGAAATTAATGAGATGCATATTCTGGTTTATTTATTCACAAAAAAATATATACAGTACATAAAATTACTAGTTGCAGCATGAAAGCTGAATCGAGAGCAAGGTTTTTAAAAAACAATACTGACTGATAGTACTTGTAGTTTTCTGTGTTTTTCTTTGTACACAGCTGCTTGATAATCTTCCTATATAAAAAGTATTAAAGTTGCCAATTTTTTTTATTAACAGGCTCGGTGTTCAGAAGACTGAAAACACTGGGTAAAGAAGAACTGAAGCTGTTAGTAGACAAGATATCTTCCACAAATTGGATAATGTGCAACAATTTTTATTAAATATTATTCTAGAATTTTAAATATATGATTTTAAAATATATGATTGTGCTTTTTATAGTTTGTATTGCGAATTAAATTTATGGAAGCACTAGTGTATCTAGATAGAATATGAATTAAATTTTACTGCAGCTATTTCCATACTATCAAGTTTTATGTGAGAAATACAGTATGTGATTTGCCCATATGGGCATTGTACCATTAAAAAAAAACCAATTTATGAGATATAAAACGGGTATTTGTTGCTTAAAACTTTATAGATGGGCACAGCTTTAAATCATTATATTAAATTTCTGATAAGGCTTTCAAATATTATTATATTTTATTTTAATTTCCAAATTTGTCATCTAATGTAAGATACTTTAGAATTACATGCAAGTGTGCTAAAATTTGATCTTGCCTTGTTCATATAAAAAATAACAATGAATATGTTAATGTTTGTTTACTCCATTTTAAAACTTATTTTATTCAGAATTATGAATGGAAGGATAAGTAAGAGCAATAATTTAAAATTTTAAAATATGCAATTTAATAGTAACAAGAGTTTTACAATTTGAAGTTTTGGTGTACTTTCTCAATAACATGTCCAACAGTTATTTTGTTGACTTTTAATAAAAAGAGAATACTGTAATTTTTCAGTACAAAAATTAAACACAAGAAAACAAAATTATTTTGATTTAATGATGATAAAACTTCTTATCCATTATTAAAGACCTGTACAGATTACTGAAGTTTATTTCACAAAAATATGGGCATACAAAATTGATAATGTGAACAGAGTTTAAAATTCCAATCTAATCAAATGTATTACAGTAATTGTGCGTCGTCAAATAATATAGATTTAAAATACACATAGCATGACTAGCGAATGCTCCAAAAATTACTAATAAAGTATAGTGTACAGTATATATATTATGTGAAAATAAAGTTATCAAACTCCAATATACTTTAGTATAACACATATATTTCTAATCATAACAATTGAGTACCGTTATATACTCATGTATAAGACTAGGCTTAAAAAAGCAAATCGAAAAACAGAGGGCCTTATACGCACGACATACAAATATTAGATTTTTGAAATCATGTTCGTCTTATGTGCGGATCATCCATAACATGCAAATATGAATGATAAATACTGGGAAATAAGATAATTGTATTATCTTGAAGATTAGCTCTAATTTTAGCCGGCTAGATGCAGTATCAAGACCATAAATAGCAAAAATTCTGAATTTTGACGGTGAAGGGGGTCGTTTCATACACCTGACATACAAAAATCGTCCAAAAACCTTCTCAAACTTGGGGGTCGCCTTATACACAAGTATATAAGGTATATGATTTATAAAGTATAATTTTTTTATGCGATTGATATTAAGAAAAAATAACAAGAGGTGAATATTTTATTTAGTGATAATTGGTAATTTGTTGATCAAAATATTGGCAATAAATAAAATATTAACTTGCACATATTCTGTAATTTTATTTTTAAAGGAATTAAACAATGGACCCTGGTAGGTCTTCATGAAGTACTGAATATAGAATTGAATTTTTCATTTTTCTTAGCTAATGACACAGGAGCATAGTCTAAGTTCCCATTTGAATGAAATTTTTTTTTTTTGGGGGGGGGGGGGGGGGGGGGGAAGAAGGGTGCATCACTCTTCAGCCCATGTTACAGACAGTGCATCTTAAATTCAAATCAGAAAAGAAACAAATGCACCAGTGACTCAGATTTAATATTGTACAAAAAATTAAAATGCTAAATTTCACTGAGGTCCATAGTTGTAGTGTAGATGAACAAATCAAGGCATTGCACAAAATTTTAATTAAAAATAAAGCAGTACATTTCTTTGTCTATACTAGAAGTTTGGTCGATAGCAAACATTTGGCTTAATATGAGCTGAAACCTGTAAAATTTACCTTCCTGAGTTGTAAGTACTGTACAGAACAATTACGCTAGATTCATATAAAAATTCAACTAAAAGAGTATCCAAAAGGTCAACTTATTTACTTTGAAGTCCTTATTTACAAGACAAGTTTTTGGGGTTAAATTTATAAAGAGATAAAAATTACATATATGGTACATAAACTAACAAGAGCAACCACTCACTGGTATACGTGTTAAACAGATGTTACCTCTATTCAGCTTTTAACACTTTGAGTATGAAAAAGAGGCTTTTTGTTGACACTATAGAAACATGCTTTATACACAGTGGCGCAAGTTATTCTAGGTTTCGGCAAGGGCCCATGTGTACTATAAACAATGTAGCAGGCCTACATTCTTTGGAAAAGAGTAGGGGATTATCTCCTGGTGTACTGCCCAATCACCACCAGAAGGACCCCACTAGAAACAAGTCTGTGGATTGGGTTATCCTTGGTGTGATTCACTCCAAAATACTCACTACCTACCTACTTATCTTAAATAGGTGGTCACTAAAGCGTTAAGTAATGTTTACAATTTGATTATCACAAACATACCCTTCCAATTAAGCTGTGTTCTCAAGATTGATTTAATTTCAGTGTGATGATCAGTGGCAGATACAAGGGCACCTCACCGGCCCGGATCCCCCTACTGTAAATTTTTCAAAATAAAAATTTAAAAATAGAGAAAGAAAGAAAATTATATTCAAATTTTAAGTCATAGTGCCATTTCAGACGATCTAAAGGTGCCATAATCATACATTTTTCTTTCCTCAGCCTCAATCATGATGAGGCTGAGGTGGTATAGACCCTCCATCTGTGAAAGTCCTTCCAGTGGCGAACCGTATGCTAGGTATTGGCATATCTAGGATATGCAAGGGATGCGCGTGCACGCCGACCCCTCCCCCTGAAAAAAGTACTCGCCCATCCCTTAGTGCGCCCCCTAAAATAAATCATGCTCAAATTGTTAAGTCACCTCAAATCGCCTTATTTTGCGAGTTGTTTCCCCCCACCTCACCTAATCACCGATCCCCCACTTTCCCACCCCCATCAGCTCACTTTCATTTCAAGATCCCTACACCACTGATGTTAGGACCTGCTAGAAGGAAAAGTTTGTAAGCCTACTACTGCTATACAGAATCAGATTGTGTCCTATAGTCAAAATACAAATGTATGTTATTTTTAATACCGGCATGGTTGTAGTATGTTATTTTTAATACCGGCATGGTTGTAGTGTCTTCTCTTCAAAAGAATTCCTGTTCCTGTATTTTAACAAATTTCAATTCAAATAATAATTCAAAATTTCTTCTATACCGGTCATATGTATGCAGATTTATTTAAACTTTAATTATTGAGATTAGGCCTACAGATCGGCAGTGGAGGTCCCGATTTGTGAGAAGAAGAGCATGTGCACATACCGAGTAGGCCAAACATTGAAAAACTTTGATATTCCAATGAACTATAGCAATCAATTTGAAAAATAGAAGATTCTGACTAAGAAATGCTAAATAAAACTGAGAAACTATACTATATTTTTTTTTAATTTGTTTTAGCCAGGGTCCGCACTGCATACTGTACCTTGGCAGTCCGCCACTGCCTGGACCCCCTCAATTTCAAATTCCTGGATCCACTGATGATCATTACACTCACTTGCAATCAAATTCTAACTCAAGATTGTCCAGACCTGCAACAGCTGCACCAGAGATCTGTGGAAAATACTTTTCTACACATTGTACAACATCACTTTTTGACAACATTTTTGTTTCTACTAACTCATCATTGTCATTCTCAAAGAAAAAACTTGTGTTTCTAACAGCAACAAACTTTCCCTTATTTTTGTGGACCAATCGAAGGCTGTCAAGAAATGGAGACAGTGCTTGGGGCCCTTTGACGGTGAAAACCTTTCCCATGGAATCAGCAAAATAACTTAACTCTCTTGCATCAAGAGTCATCTCTGAAAAAACATACCATTTTTTGTCTCTAATGATTTCATTTGGTAACACTGGTCGAAATTTTGTAACAGTCTGAATTCGCTGTACGATTCCATTTTTGCGTACAAACTGACACTGGAAAAATCCTTGATGGTAAATGTCAGAACATTCATCAAATTGCATTGATATAGGCTGTTCCAGAAGATAGCCACACCCAACATCAACATAGTATACATCTCCAGGCCTGATTACTTCCTTCACGACAATAGCAATATGATTTCGAGGGTACCGGATGTCACAGGATATAAAGTGCGCTTGGTAGCCTAGAGAATCCAGAAGATACTTAAAGAAAACATTGTGATTATAGCAAAGACCACCAACCCTAGAGAATACATCTCTTTGAATTTCTTCAAAAGTTGGACAATGACGGTCCTCTGTTTTAGTAGCCAATAGAATGAGGTTCTGAAAAGGCTCCAAGTTAACATACGTTTTCATCATGCTACAGAGTAATTCATATCTATTCTGCTTCAGCTTTTCCTCTACATTTGAAATTTCCAGTATCCTGTTTATGAAGTCAATGGATTCGTTGATTGTCAACATCTTGTTCTGGAAAATGAATTGAAAATTTTAAATTATTAATTAATTGTTTTTGTTAAGTTCAATACTAAATTTGAGTTGCTTCCTTTGGATATTTGTATGCAAGTTGTTACTGCAGCTTTCGTATAAAAATTTAAGAATGAGAAAACATGTCGCCAATTAACGCTTTTAAAAAAACAATTCCTATAATTTTCGCATTTAAGAATCTCTAGTACAATTGCATTAAATTTACTGGAGAAATCCAAGAGCAATTTTCACCTCCAGAACGTTCTTGTGAACAGGGAGGAACTCAAAATTGCATCTTTAACAATCTACTGTTATACTGTATAAGCAAGTCCAACAGATTTGTTTGGGCCATCAATGACGGAGGAAATCTTTCAAGTTCCAGATTCCTTATTTTCAGAAATGCCACTCTCATTGACCTCCAGTCAAAACTCCTAGTACAGTATTTCGGAGGCAATCACCAGTT
This sequence comes from Anneissia japonica, assembly GCF_011630105.1. NCBI lineage: Eukaryota > Metazoa > Echinodermata > Crinoidea > Comatulida > Comatulidae > Anneissia > Anneissia japonica. The sequence continues at coordinate 710,694 of NW_022731578.1, read as the reverse complement.
CCAACTTAACTGTGTTCATTTTAATACCTATTGGTTCTTGGTCCATTATTGATTTACATCAGTCAAAAAGACAGGATCTAAACAAATTTCAATAAAATAATTAATAGCACATTTGAGAAGATCAAATTCTTCATTCTCATCAGTGACAAGGATACAACCAAAGATAGGAATCATCTATGACATGTCGGTGACACAGGTTACGGGAAGTGAAATATTCCAGTGTTTGTCGCATGTATTTCTACAAACTTTTTACTTCAATTTCAATCTTTATTGGTCCAATATTTAAAAAAAAATACATGACTAAGCCTTGCTGATAGCAGGCGAAACGTTAACAAATAAATAGTGAGTAAAGCCTGTTTTCCACAGAGGCGAATTTATTCGCGCAAATCAAAGGCATCAGTTTGGTTCCTGCTAACTCTGATTGGTTGCACATTTTTTTCGCTTCACAAAAAGTAGAAACAGTTTGAACTACCAATTTTGCTGGAGCCAAAACTCCGGAGTCTGATAGAAATGTGAATGCGCATGAACCGGCGCTTTTGACTCGCGCGAATAAATTCGCAAGTGGAAAACCGGGAAACCAGGTTTATCATCTCAATTTACAATCGTTTGTATCATTAAAAAGGAACCTCTAATACAGATATACTAAGGATATTTTGAATTATATTTATAGATGGCGGTAGAGATTTACACTTCAACCAACCTGTACTGGTGTACTGAAAGGGTTTGGGCGAGTTTGTTGGGGGTGAGTTTGTTAAGGAGTAAGTTTGTTGGGGTGGGGTGAGTTTGTAGAGAGGGCGACTGTGTTGTGTCAGGAGGTGAGTTTGCAAGGTGGGGGGGTAAAGTTTGCAGGGGGAAAGTTTCTTAAGGGGTGAGTTTGTAAGAGGCGACAACAATGTATAGAGGGGGGGGGGGGCCCAGTTTGTTAGGGGTTGAATCTGTAAGGGCAAATAGATTATCACTCCCGTCCGCGTCAAAATTTCGGGAAATATTGATACGGGAACAAAATAAACATTTTTTTTGCCGCATCAATTATTTCAACAGCATAAAAATAACTACCGTATGCAATTTTGTTACTGGTACTTCAAGTACATTTTCTTTAAAAAACTATAAAATTAAACCAGTTTTTATACCGGTATTTACTATTTACAGGCCAAATATAAACAGTCCCACCCTCATCGATAAAAACAAAAGCGAAATAATCTATTGTTCCGATAAAAATTTAAAAAAAAAAAACCGCCCTCCCTCATCAATTTTTCAACAAAAAAAGTAAATATAAATTTAATAATTTTTTCTATGTGCCCTAAGAAGAGGGGCCAGTTTGTTAGAGGGCGAACTGAGAGGTTCCCTCTCTCTGGGTGGGATAAGTGAACTCGGTTTTGAGAATATCTGGCCAGACTTGAGCAAGAAGAAAGATATAAATATAAGAATGAGCTGTACTTACCAGCAGTAGCTTACTCTCTCAGACTCTGGGAACAAAAAATTAATTATATAAATTCAGTTACTAAGTTTTTGAATCGGTAATGAGTTGACATTCATTAACAAAAATTACTGCACTGATTACTCGTTCTCTCAGGTTCTCTGGATACGCCTGGCGATACCATTTTCTTCGAAGGTACTCTAGGACAAATTAAATTGTTAACTTATACCATTATAGTTCATGTACAAATTAATGTATAATGGTCGTCTTGGCCTTCGTCCTCTCTACTAAATAGCAGGCTAGCCTAAGCCAAAAGGCATACTGCTGTGATAAGTAGCCTTGCTTGCCTAGTCATGACTACCCTCCTTTTTAAGCATAGAATAGCCTATCTGGTCAAAGAGCTGGTGTTGACCCGTTAGTAGACGTCATGATTTGACGTAAATTTCCCCATGCACACGCAATGAAAACGTGGAGTGAGGCCCACCTAAGAAGTTTGCAAGATGCCAAAAGTCAGGAGTGAAAAGAAATCTAGGGTTCACCAACAAGTTATTAAACAAGGTATGATTTATAGGATTCTCATTTCTAATCGCTCGCTTGCTATAATAATTGTGAAAATAGATTTTTAGATAGGCCTATCGCTAGGCTAGGCCTACTGCCGCCGCATGGTCCTGCCATCCATACTGATTTGTCCCTTGACCAAAAATAAACACAGGAAGTGATCCCATTGGTTTTTTTTCAAGCAATCATTTAATTTATGATTATTTTTGCTATCATAATTTCAACTGTGCAGTGTCTTCAGACATTTTCTTCTTTCTTCCTGTCAAATTAAGTATTAACATTGTAAATTTTGTAAATGTATTAATTCAAATTGCAAATTTTGTAATAAGTTAGAATTTAATTTTTCCCTTTAGTTTTACATTTGAATTGTGAATTGTTATGAAACTGTATTTTAATCACCTTTTTATGGATATTCTTCTGACATGCCATAGTGCATAGCATTACTGAAGTTTAAGGTTTTGTCAAATCAGCTCCACCAATCAACACCTTGGATTTACATAAAGTTGTCAGAACAATATCCACAGCCATATCTTACCATTGTTATTATAACAGAACTTCAAATCAATTACTAAATGTTCCAACACTTGCAGGGATCTTGTTTAACACTGGTATTGGACAGCATATTCTCAAGAACCCACTGATTGTTGATAGCATGATAGAGAAGGTATGTACAAATAAGCAAATGGATGTCGAGTGAAAGAAGCAAATGGATATTGTTCTACAAGCTGTAGGTCATTAGATTGTGTTTCAAGACAGCTCACCAATCAGCACCGCAGATTTGTGTTAAATTATTCATGGTATTCAAACATATTGTGCAAATATATTGTGACGTGCCGGGGGTACTTACCAGACAGCATTTTTTATACCGACTAATCGATTGTGGCTATCTATCTTATATTTTAACACTATTTATACTGTATTTAGTTTATTTATTTTCATATTGAACCTTGGAAAAACAATAATGTAAAGAGAAACTTGAACATGCTTTTGGAGAAATCAATGATTACTTTGTCAGGTTAAATATCTTCATTTTATCTATCATTTCACACGATTTTTAATCGTGCATGAAATCCACTCACGATATTTTATAAGTTTACATGACCGTGATGCTTGTATACAATGACATATTTTTTCTTCTTAATTCATTTTTAAGACAATAAGAATTATTATTGTAATTACTTTGTTAATCTGCCGAGATAGTTAAAATTTATCAAGATATTTTAATTGATCACAATTGATTGATTTGCTTGATCCAAATTGTAGGCCGCATTGAGAAATACAGATGTATGTTTAGAAGTTGGTCCTGGTACAGGAAACATGACGGTCAAGTTGTTAGAAAAAGCAAAAAAGGTTTGTAAATAAATGCTGCTTTTGGTATTAAAGAAAAATACACATTTACTCATATATTGTATAGAAACCATGGAATGAAAAAAGAAAAATACAACAAAATTAACAAAAAAATAAAGTAAAGTTTCAACACCGATGTGCAGATTTTATATAAAAACCTTAAATTGAGATGCAAGGGAATGTTACATATACATGTTGCCTTGCATTTTTGTGATGCAGACTTGACCTAGGCCTGTAAATATTTTTTCTCTTTTATTCCCTTCTGTATGTTTTTATGTCTTAATGAATAAAGTGATTTTACATACTATGACCGAAAGATCTCAATGATTCTTATTTCCATTAAATTGTGTCAAATTGCAGACTACAGTATATCTTGGTTTTTCATATAAATAGCTAGTAAATTACTGAAATATGGAAAGTAAGCAATCAAAATATTAACAATTTCCTTTAAATAAAACCAGTATGTTTACAATTTTTAAAGATTAATAGCTTAACCAAGATAGTATCTATAAATTTTTTTTTTTTTCAGGTAGTTGCATGCGAGTTGGATCCTAGGCTAGTGGCAGAGTTACAGAAGCGAGTACAATCAACGTAAGTAATCTCTAATAAAGCAGACACAGCCTTTGTATGTACAATAATTATTGAATGTGTCGCTTCTACTTATACTTAAATGCACTGAATCACTCCACAACAATTATCACATGACCAAATTTAGCTACAGAATTTAGGCTAAATACTGCTGTTTTTTCTAGCCCTTTAGCTGCCAAGTTGAATGTCATTGTTGGTGATGTCTTAAAAACAGATTTGCCATTTTTTGATATATGTGTTGCAAATCTTCCATACCAAATATCTTCACCATTTGTCTTCAAGCTTCTTCTTCATCGACCGTTCTTCAGGTTAGTTACTCACTCTGCTTTTGTTTTTGATTGATTTTCTTTTATAATTATTTCTGCATTACCTCTCTATAGGAGATAATTTTGTCATTACTAATTTTAATTATAATAATTCACGATGAATGGACACTACCTGGCTTTGCTACTTCAATCCAGCACTCTTGACATCTTCTTTGTTTCACCGATAATTACCATCTATTTAAGACCAACAAAGTCATCTTTTATCATTCACTTGATGACGGTCATAGCATTCTATCTGAAACGTTGAGACAACCAACCCGTAATTTTACCTCAAAAACCATAGTTTTACACATGGTGTACCAAAATTTTTATGATTTTGTTATTGATACTCGCCACACAAACCTTCAAGAAATATTTTAATTCTTATAAAGTTCTTCTTTTCCAATGTATAAATATTAATTTGTCTATTTTAATTCTCAAAGTGCATTGAAAATTTTTAATGCACGAAAGCGATCATTCATTAGAAGTTTGTTTTGTAAATAATTCTCAACAAAACAGCCATCAAAAAATAAAGTGACACTGTAGGTATTATGTACAAAATTTATTTGTATTTGCTAATTATTAAACTTGCTAAGAGCTAGGCTTAGGTTAGGCCTACATACATTTTACCTAGGCCGATGAGGCTTAATTCTATGTCAGAGTGGCCTTACTCCGACAAGTGTGTTTGATGCAAAGTTTTCAGACTTAGAATGGCCTTGGCCCTCAGGGGTGCGAAACTCCTCTTAGACTTCAACTGACATCATTGTGGCTGAAACCCTCTCCCCCCTCCCACCCCCACCCCCCGAATAAAAACTTTCAAAAAATTGAAATGTATTAAAACAATACATTAATATATATTAATATATTATTATTATTCTTATACTGGTGTTCTTATTATTATTATTATTATTGTTGTTAATATTAATTTATCTAAGCACCTACAACATACCCACTTGCAATTTGTGATTTTTTATTTTTCTAATGAATATTATGGTGATTTTTCTTTGCTAGGTGTGCAGTGCTGATGTTCCAACAGGAATTTGCCCAGCGTCTTGTTGCCCAGCCTGGTGATAAGCTGTATTGTCGTTTGTCAATCAACACACAGTTACTAGCTAGAGTTGATCATCTGATGAAGGTGAGCTAAAGGAAGAAAAATAATAGCACTTATCATTAGTAATACAAAGTTTTAATATTAGTTGTGTAATGCCTAATAATAAAGTACAATTTGTCCAAGTCTTCTCGGATAAGGACTTAAAATGAAGGTCCAATGTACACATCTGGCTCGTGTGCACTTTAAAGAACAATTGCATCTTTCGGAAGAGTAGGGGGTTACCCCTTTGCTATGGTCCATGTTATCCCCTGTGATTGTGGAATGATGTGAACATGTAGCTACTTTAAGCGCCTCTTTACTGCCGCTAGGTATTCACGGACCACGCCCATATGCAATTCACGGACCACGCCCATATGCAATTCAGCACAATCATGCTGCGAGTTATGGGTTATTCTCCTACCTTTACCCACTTCATGCTGCATCACATTTTATTCTCGGAAATGTTTTGATAAATGGATCTTTCTGAAGTGAGTGCCAATCAAACTTAACAACTGACCAATCAGAACACTATTGTTTTGTGGGACCTTAACAACAATATCCAAGGGGCGGGGCTTAGCGGAAAGGTCCATTTCTTGCCCTGAATTCAATGATATTTTAGATAACTTGTCAGTGTTCTACTGTCAGGTAATCTGCCAATGGTCACATCTATTTTTTTGAAATGAAAATAAGGATGATGTTATATGATGCTTGCAGTACAACATGTAGATAGATATTCTGAAAAGAACTGTTTTGGTTGGTTGAGAATATCTCTGAGATGTTCTCAACCAACCACAACAGTTCTTTTATATATGTGGTGTACCGCAAGCATCAATATATATTATTTCTTCGCCATTGAAGCCTTCAAATAATACTGATGATGCTGAAATGATTCCTTTTTTTTTTTCAGGTTGGCAAAAATAACTTCAGGCCTCCACCAAAAGTTGAGTCAAGTGTGGTCAGACTTGAACCCCGCAATCCACCACCACCAATCAATTTCCAGGTATCCATATTATATTCATAATCAACACAATCATAATCATCACCACGACGACCACTGCCATCATTGCCATCTTCAGGAAAATGTTTGAACACATATAAAAGCATCAGATGTAAATTCAAGTAATGTAACTTCCATACAATACAACATGCATCTACCATAAGTTCTAGTAAGCAAATATTGTCAGGTTTGGAGTACACTATAGGGAACAGAAGCCGAAGGAGCTATTATTCCCGAATGCGATTTTTCAAAGAATTAATGGATCCTAAGGCGTCTATTTTTTTTTATAGTGTAGGCAATTACTTGACTATAATTGCTTTATAAGTCAGCTGTGACGTCCATCACCTTTTATTTGGCCATTTAAGTAAACTGTAAATCAAACTGCTGGTTGCGATGGTCAGTTGCTCAGTGATCACTGTGCGTGTATAGCTGTGCGTATTAGATTTGTTAGTAGTACGCACACTCACACTCTTTGCAAAGCTCTTCTCAGCTAGCTCTTTGTGATACGAAGATGAATGAATTGATTGTGGTTAATAAAGTTTATTATAATTAATTATTTCAGCCTTATTTTTTCAGTTCTTCTATAAGTCAATCACCTTGTTATCTCACAACCATTATGCCTTTCCATGCTTTGCCAAGGACGGTCTAGGCTTCAATTGTGTTCCAGCACCGTAGAGCAAGATTTGTTAGGTTAGCTGTGTGTATTCTTATCTTGGCCTAGCAATGAAACATTCCATCGCGATGCACTGTAGTAAAATCACCCCAGCTTTGAGCTTTTTGCACACTAGACTCAAAAAGTGGCAGCACTATCGAATTAGTGATCTGTTGGGAATGGGAAAATTCAGGGCAAATGAAAGTGATGACGTCACCACTGACTTATAATGTTCATTAATATCAAAGATCCTCATTATTTCTGTATACAACTTAATTACTATTTTCATAATGATGATTTTTTAAGATTAATGCTTTCTGAAGGTCGTACATTTGGCAGAATATTGAATATATTTTGTCATTACGGTCATCTTAAACTCAAATCTACATTGTTTTAAATTATACCTTTGTAGTAGGTTGCAGATGTACACAACGCATGCTTGTTTCGGATAGAATTTTAAAAAAACCATTGGACTGTATTCACATATAGAACTATATTTTTAGTAATAAAATTGGCAAATGTGACAGTAAAGAGGTCGGTGGGGACTGACTCAAGCCACATCAGCCCTTGAGATAAAGCCCTGGTATCAGTTGTCAGGCTAACAATAGACATATTGTATTGTTTTTACAGGAGTGGGATGGATTGGTGAGAATAGCTTTTGTGAGGAAAAACAAGACTCTGGTGGCAGCCTTTAAGTAAGTTTTCTATGTTACTACAATATGATTTATGTGATTATAAACCTACAAATACATTTTTTTAAAAATTATAAACATGAATAAGGACAGAACTGTTGTATAACACATTTAATTTTTTTTTATTGTACCAGAACAAAGTCAGTTATTGAAATGCTTGAGAAAAACTACAGGATACATTGCTCTATGAAGAACATTGTAAGTACAATATTGATGATGAGTGTCATTCTTTTCTATCTCCTCATGTTTCCAGGGAGGGGTTTGGGAAAGGGGTTGGTAATTGGTGAGGAATTCTAAATATGAATTTTTTAGTCCAGGACCCTGACCAAGGTTTTAGTCGGCCCCTTGGTTTGGACTTGGTGCACACCAGTCAGCAAATTTTTGGAGCCACCACTGCTCACAATCTTTGAAAAACTGTTTATTTTATTCCTGTATGAGGCAGCTCTCACAGATAGGGCCCCACCCACATCGTAATTTATATTATTCTCTTGGATAAAGATGGACAAAGGAAGCAAGCATGCAATAAATAATATTATTGTTTATAAAATTAAAACTATATAAATTTATAAACATTTTTGTGCTTCCAACTACTTTCACAGAAAATTGAAGATAACCTAAACATGAAAGAGAAGATCTCAGAGTTGCTAGAAAAAAATTTGTTTGACAAAATGAGAGCTAGAATGATGGATATTGATGATTTTTTACGGTGAGTATTTCACTTTCAGTATACTTATTATAAAAGAATTACTTAGTACTCTACTTGTTTCGTTGGTTTCCAAATTTTCACTTGGGAACTTAACTAGCAGATGACCAAAATGGAAATAAGTTTTTTCTGTTATACTTGAAATTTGTGTTATTGTTTTGTATTGTATGAGTTCCAAATAAAGTCAATCAATCAATCAACAATTACAGTTCCGTAGCTAAATGATTGGCATAATTATCTCTGCAGGCAGTGTGTGTTGTGATAACTATTTCTGAGAAAGACCATTCAAAAATTTTGTTGTTCTTAGGAAAAATGAGTATTCATACTTTCCTGGAAGTCTGGGGTATATAAAATTGGTTATTATGGTTATTATTTCCTCTTGTTGCAGGAGTTTTGGTTTAAGATAAATTGGTGGGTCGATGTCGGTATATCTATTGGTGATTGATATATAACTAAGTCATTTGATGGGTTCTGTTCTGCCATTTTAGTTTTAGGTGCTCCCATTCCAGCTGAGCAATCATATTTGTAACCCTACTATGTCTACTGAAGTCTTGGATGAAACGAGCAACTCTACATTGCAATCGCTCCAATGCTGTTATCTTGTATGACTGATTCTGTATGGATTCCAAGTCACTATTATATATTTCTAAGTCAGGTCTTATGAATGTGAGGTTGAGCCTTTCTTTTACTGCTTTGGAGCACATATAAAATTGTGTTTGATAAAATTTCAGAATTTTGTTTGCCTTGGTGACAGCATTCTGTGTCTGCTTTTCCCATCCCGGACCATTTTAGATGATTATTCCAGTAGTTACAGTATTATATACTGCATACATAGATTCCAGGCATCTGATTGGTTAAAAAGTAGGTAATAACTTCAACCATCACTCGCATGACTTAGGTTGAATCATAATTCATAAATTCTCGGGGAAAAAAGTACTACGTTAAATGATAGTGCTTTTTTTCCTATGATGATCATCTCTAGGCCACACTTAGAATGTCACTGTGTGATTTATAACATGTACGAATGGTAAAGGGGACTGCAACCTACGACAGGAGAGATTGGCACTTGGAATGGATCAGTGAGCACTATCAATTGATGCCTAGCGTAGGCATGATGGGGAGACCATACCTAGCCTACTATCTTCCCTCGGGCCTTGAGCAGTCAGTATTTGTCTACTGTCTTTATATTGTGTCCATTTTTTCGAGATATAATTTGAAAGATTGTCAGTTTAAGACTTGTCTGTTTTCATTTCAGGTTGCTCCAGCTTTTTAACTCAGAAGGAATTCATTTTTCATGATGCAACATCTTGTCACTCTGCTATAGACTACATGAGTAATAAGGTCTTGACCACAACATATGTAATTGCCATTCACAAATAATTATGGCAGTACCAGTTACTGGGGTTGCAATGACACCTGCACACTTTACTCAGCTTTGAGGTCAAGTGCAATAAACATACAGATTCACAGACATGGTGGTTGATGTTAAGGTAGAAACTTTCCAGGATGTGTGCAATGGAAAGATGAATTGTATGTTTGAAATTTAACCTGTAAATCAAAATAGGTATGCCAATGGGTGTATGTCCTGAATCATGTCTTGATCTGCTCTATCTTCAGACAGTGCTCATTCCATTTGAAATGATTTATGTCACAGGTTTGCATTGCATTAACTTTGACTAAGACCAAGGATAACATTACTTTGGTCAATTCGCACTGGAATTTAATAAATGGCTGATCGACCGATGTATGATTTTTGCAAATAAATTCTGTGAAAAGTTCAGTATTAGTTGCACATGTTCATAAGATTTCTATTTGCCACTTGGAAGACAGATATGAAGTGGTTAACATTTTTATGAAAATTATGTTTAGAAATGATTGAATAAAACACAAACAAACATTATTTGTAAAGATAAAAAAAGTACAATGGGTACTTGGTTTATTGATTCCCTCTAGACTACAACGGGAAGCACTACAACACAGGAATTGGTAAAGTTTTGAATTCTTAATATTTCAAGTGATTTGCAGTATCAACAGGTCTGACAGAAAGACCAGTGTGTGTCATTAAAATTAACAAAAAATACCATCTTTATGTCTATAACCATATACTGCCCTAAGCATAAACACCTTGCTACAACACCCCACATCAGAGTACTGTATGGGGGTCAGACCTACACATACATGTTAATGCAGAACACCATGCCTTTCCTAGTGTTGGATTTTCCACCCTAAACATTAAACAGAGCCCTCATTGGACTTTTTTCAAATAAGGGTCAGGGTGGGCTAGTACCACAGTCTGTACTACATAATAATGTATATGTACGTATCCACCCTAAACAATCAACAGGGGCCTTTATTGGACCATTTTCTGTGTAAGAATTCAAATTTCATACATTCAATGCTGAATATGCAAGCCAAAATATGATAGTTTGTATCAAAAGTTATATTGTTTATTAAACCTGATAACACTTAAAACCTTTGATTGTACTTAAAATGGACATTTTGCAAACAACAGATTGATAATGCTTTATCTACAGCCATACCATCACCATTTGATAACTTGATACTTTAGTTATGAGTACAAGTGTCTGAAAAATACCTACGTTGGAGATACAATAGGACACTTTAAGTACTGTCTAAATCAAAGTGACATATCCTTTAAGCAACAGAGAGTATCTTCACAATTTTATAAATGAAAACCTATTTCAACAAAAAATCTGTACAATTCTTTGGATGAACTGAAAGCAATATGTATAGGTTGTATAGACGAATTAACCTGACAAGCTGTTGGGTATTGCAGCTGGTTTAATTATTTCCTAACTATAGGAAACTCCTAGCAACAATTTTTAATCTGTGTTCTATAACCATAACAAAAATTGAAAAAAAAAAAAAAATTCGACCTGATTAGGTTTCTCATTCTTGTATTGTTAGTTGCTAAATAAACAGAATACTTAATGTTCGCAAATCATTATTATGACTTCACAAACTATTTACTTCATCCAAATTTTTACCATTTGTCAAAAATTCCGGGGCAAATAATAATAAATTTCTTCTGGTTTTTCTTTTTTAATTAATCTAGTACATACACATTAAAAAAATCATCCTCACTAAAATTGCCTCAATAATGTGAATGACATGAAAACAAATTCAGTTTCAGTACATTTTAATCAAATTACCTTTTAATTAACTATATCTACAAATATTATTTACAAAGAGCTCCTCTGATCATACAAATACCTAAAAATCAAATACCTAGTGAAAATCATCTTTGTATATACAACAGTAAGCTACTACTCTGCCTACATCTACACTGGTTAAATACATATACAATATAGTCTAATAAGGATAAACATACAGTTAAAACGCATACAAATGAAGATAACAATAAGGGAGAAAGTGCTAAGCTGTGAAACAAACATTAATTCAATCAGATGCCAAGCTGGCAGAATGTAAGCCTTGTATTCCTGAACATTCATAGCAATTTGTAAAAAAGCATAATTCCATACTAAGAAATAAACAATTGGCAATTTTAGTGTTATGGGCAATAGCATTTATACATGATCTTGTTGTCCAATATCATTTTTTTTTAAAAAGAACCACTTACCATTAGTTAATACAATACACCTGTCCATAGCTTGGTTTGGACTACGGTAGATCTAGTATAATTCACAGACATTTAATACCCAATTCACATCAGAAAAATATCTGGCAAGGAATTTCCTAAACAATGTCGGTTGGTGCACCTGACATTAAAAGTATGGGTGAAGCTAAGCTGAGCCCCATTAGCATGCCCACAAAACTGTTCTCAAGGGTGTTATAGGCCTCTGCAACATTTTATTTTTACTTTACTGGGTGAAGCTAAGCTGAGCCCCATTAGCGTGCCCACAAAACTGTTCTCAAGGGTGTTATAGGCCTCTGCAACATTTTATTTTTACTTTACTGGGTGAAGCTAAGCTGAGCCCCATTAGCATGCCCACAAAACTGTTCTCAAGGGTGTTACAGGCCTCTGCAACATTTTATTTTTACTTTACATGAATATTACACAGGACACATGCTAATCTTTCAGGGATGCAAATTTACATACACTGTGCATGCTATATTTTCTTTCGCACAGAATGGGTGCAACATAATCTTCTTGTGAATCAAGTATTACTATTCGTGTAGTTACTCAGAAATTTATAACTCACAATGTTGACCTAGATCACAATCCGAGTAATCAGAAAGTGATACTTTGGTGGTATAAGCCATCTAGGACTCGATGACTATACTTTGTTCAAGACACTCTGAATATTAACTTCTCTTCAGACTACCAAGTATAGGTACTATTAAATCTCTTGGGCATTTTTTAAAACCACCTTGCAAATAAATCCATTATCAGATTGAGAATAGCAGGGAATACATTTGACAAGAACCAAAACAATTTCAATTAAATTATAAATTGGTACTTCTTTCCTGAATCAATTTGAAATAATGAATTAATTTCATATTTATAATCCATATTATTTTTTCCGTATGATTTACAATGCAACTAATACTTGATACCACAACCATAACATTAATGCATACCACAACCATAACATTAATGCATACCACAACCTTGAGGTTGAGGGGTGCCACAACACAGCGATTTTGCTTCAATATTTTTCTTTAGCACCATTACAGCCATATTTTACATTAGTTCACTATGAACTAATATATTTTCAACATCCATCTGCAAAAATCACTTTATATGACAAAACGTTGAACTTTAGTGGCTATTTGAAAATTACATTAGAAGACACCAAGAATCAGCTGATCTTGACTACAGTAATCACCAATGCTAATAAAACTGTTTTCATGATTAAATTACAATTAAAATACAGTAATTCCAAGAAAAATAATTTAAATTTTGTACTCTACACACCATTCTGCCTGTCAGTTTGCTGTAAATTCTGATGCAAACCACACATTAGCTGATATAAGATATAGTTAAAAATTGACTTTGAATAATTTTAGCAGAGGTGAATGCAAAATGAAAGAAAACATTAGAATTCAACATAATTATACAACTTGATGTTTAAGTAACAAAATACTATACTATATAATATCCTCTTTATAAACCTAAAAATAACATGAAAGTAACACTTATTTTAACAAACATAATGCAATGATTCGACTGTATTTCACACAGAGTTTTAAAAATGATTTTTACGGCGATTTGATATTTATGATTAAAAACTTCACAATTAATAAACAAGATCAGTTTTGTAGAAATTATTATTGGTTTTTCTTATTGAACTGATCAAAAACAGTGTCTATGTTTTCTATAATAAAATAAAGATTGTGAATACTACTATTATAATGACTGTTTACTCTCTCTGAAGAACATTTCTTTATCCTTAAAATACAAAAATAATAATTGTTAAAGCAAATTGTGAATGAGACTGTCTCATGAACACACCTTCAGAAATTTGTACACAAACAAAAAGGCTAAACAAACATAGAAATTCCAAACTCTGAATCGCAAGTTATAATAAATTAATTCAATTCTCTGTGTCTACATACAACCTCTCCATCAATTCTTAATGTAGCAGCATTAACTGACCTCTATTTTTCTCATTACTATACATCGTATCCATCACCTTGCGTTAAATTGAAATAACCGTAGCACAGATATACCCCAATTTGCTGTACAAATGTTTCTTTTAGTTGTGAAAAGTGTGGTAAAAACTTAATGGTACTAATATACTGTATACAGATTGCCCTTTACACAAGGTTAGATTTCAAAAAGTTAAGCATCGATTACAATATGCACTTACTTAGATATATGCATACATTGGTTCCACTTTTAGTTAACATATAATCATCAGTAAGTATATAAATGACTATTAATTAGTACAATAATAGCCATGTTTTTATCCTTCATTTATATTTTTTACAATTTATCCACAATTTGATCAATATACTATGCAGCTTATCTACATTAACATGTGCTAAAGCTTTGGAAAGGTTAACATAATTCTTTATCTGTTAGCCAGTAAGGGCTCTGCCATAGGTAAACTGCCCATCGCACCAGTCTCTAAAAATGACTAACAGTATTCTACACATAAACATTTACTGAATTGACAATTTTGGTATCTACCCCATCAGAGTCTATCCATGGTCTAAATTAGTTGAAAGAACTTGCTCATGGGGTTTACTGTTTTACGCTGGGGACTACTAACACATTTGCTATGATTATTCTTACATGCCAGTTGTCATGATGATCAACATCAATCTTTTACCTTGATCTTTAAAATATCATTATTTTTGCTGCCAATAATGAGGAATTCTTTTTTAAACACATTTATTTATTTTTTACATATACCATAGTAAAATAAATCACATTGATTATTGCATCACTCTAAGAACTGCAGTGTGCTTGACATCACTTGCCTTACTTGTTTAGATTCCATTTTCATTACTTTATAATAATGAATAATATTTGATGACTTACCCCAATGATCTTGACCTGATTTTTGAAGTATGTATTAAATCATTTAAGTGTATTCCATGGGTTTAAAAGTAATCATGGAATGATCTTTCTTTCATTCCACACATTACAGATCTGTAAATCTGTTTCAATCATTACTTTCGATTTATCTTGTTGCTCACTATTAAAATATTTCTGTAAATTTTTTTTTCAACCCGCCCACAACCATTATTTTCTGGAAATTTGTTGCTATTCAGATTTACAGAGAATGGCGAATTATCTTGACCTCTGACCCACCCACCGAGACACTTTCCTTTGGCAAGGTTTTCATACAATTGTTTTTTTTTTATATATATATATATATTCATTTATATATATTTCAATCTATATATTAAAAAAGACAAGAAATTAAGCCATGTTTGGCTTACACTCAAACAGTAGCAAAATACACAATTCACTCTCTTCACTTTTGTAAATAAATAAATCATTGCATGTCTGTGTGTCACTGTGGTACCTGAACAGCCTCTGCTAACGATGGGGTCAATGTCCTTGTGTTTGCCAGCAAATTGCTGGTGTGAGAGTCAAAAGGTAGAGACATGGCCATTACATTTTGTATTCTGTTCATAGGTGATCCAATAAGGTTATTCCTAAAGTCATGCCCTTGAATATGCTTGGCTATATCTGCAGCATAGTCAGTATTGTTAGGTTCGTACGTTATTTGGTTGTCGCTGTCTACTTTTAAGCGTTTTACTACTGTTCGGTCAGCCTCGTCACAATCTTCCGTCCGCGGATGTTTTAAGCTTGGAACACTCAGCAATGAAACATCATCCAGTGGCAGATTGCTAACTGGCAAACCACCTGGTTCAGGTGATACTTCTCCGGCCTGTAATTCTGGAATGCTTGCTCCATCCATATTGCTTGATCTAATTTGACGAATATTATCCATTAGACACTGTGCCGGAGTTGGGCTTGCTATCGTCTCTGGATCATCTAAGAACCGATCCATGTAATCGCTGAAAAAACAAAATGATATCTTAAGGATTTTGATAAATATTTATTTGGAAATATTATGTAGAAATGGACGTTTAGTCATTAAAAACACACATCAGGATTTCAACCTGAATGCGTCAAGATTAAAAACAGGTACCACAACTGAACAACATCTTAGCTATGCTAAGTTTTTTCCTGTTTCCATGACAAGTGTTCATAACAAGCATCAATACTTACGTTATCCCAGGATGTAAATGATATTTCTTCTTTGATATCCTAGTTTGGTTTGCAAACACATCATGCCTGGCTGTCTTCTTCCAAAGATAATAGAATTGAACAAGTTCACCAACCGACCTTGTTTGAACCTACAGAAAGCAACATTAAATCATAATATATTTATAGAGTGCAAACATCCACAGCAGAATACAAACATCATTGTGAATCATGTTGATGACATCACAGTCTATATAAGAATCTATTTAGCACTAGTAAAACCCTTTATTACATTTAATGTAGGTTTTAAGTCTCTAAGGACAACTTGTCAGGTGTAATCTATAGCACACTTGGGATCTTTCTAGAAAATATTAAAAGCAATAAAGTGTATAATAAAAAATGTCTATAAATTACTCCAAAGTAATGGAATGCTAATGGAAAATTTCCACAAATTACTGTTATCCAGAATCATAAAAGAAAAGTAATTAGAGAATAGATTTCTATGTGATAGAAAAATGCAAAAAAAAAAATATTTTCTTGTTCTAATTTTAAATGATCTATATGAAGCAATTTGATATTGGAAATTATTGTTTAGTAGGTACTTAAAATCTCTCACCTTATGTAACTTAATTAAATGGAAGTTTTTGCCATAGGATCTGAGTCCACTTTCAAAGAATCTACACTCATCCTCAGACCACAAACTCATCTCATCCGTGATTGGTGCAATTTGCATCTTGTGCCTCCTTAAGGCTTCCTCAATGTTGTAACCACATTGTAGTAGCACATACAACACCTACAAATAACAATACAATGTTGATAATAATCACAGAAGCTAAAACCCTGCAGTGGTAATGGTAGTTTACATATATAGTGGGGGCATCAAAGAACAAAAATCTAAAGCATGAAATATCCTCTAACTACAAAAGGGAAACAACCAGAGAGACAGAGAAGACAGTGGAAAGAAAACCAATATCACTGCTCCGTTTTCCAGCACATTGAGGCCCAGTCAAAAAATTGTCAATTATTATTTACAACACGTATCAACATTTTATCAATGACCACTTAAGACAGTAAAGAATATAGTACTAAAACATGCAAATATTCTGAATTTTCAGAAGATGCTTTAGTTTGCAGATTTTTATTTTCTCACAGGTATGCAGAAGATACTGATATCTGCAAGCCTCCTGCAACTCAAATGGGAATACAAGCATTTACGTGCCTGTTACCTTGTCCATTAGAAATGCATACACAGTGTGCTGCTGCACCTTTTGTGGAGTTTTCCAACATGTATCACCTTTGCTTAAACAATCTCTTATATATTATCTCAAAGAGTCTTTACCTTCTCATCATCTCTAGTATGTGCCCCTTGGCTAACAGCATGAAGGTCTTTGGCAGTGGCTGATGTGGCAACTTGTACTTGACGCAAGTAACTTTCTGTTTGACTGTCGTCTAATTTACTAGGGTCCCACAGCAGCCTGTCCTCATTCTCATAGGCTATCATTACATCAAAAAAACAGTTAAGTTAAAATTTGTATAATTATGAATAAACAAGCATTTAAGAATTATTTTTAATTGTTATTACTCCATATTTTTCATTGCATATCATATATTTAAAGCCCCATTCCCAGCAAAATTTCAGTTAAGAAAAATCTGATTTTTATACACAGTATGTTTATAAAGATTTATAAATATAATATTATAAATATACTATGAAATTGCTAGTTTAACTGAATTTGTCAGACATGAAAACGGCTGACATGATATTTCCGTTGCTAGTATTGACACATATGAAATATAATATTTCAATGCAATTGTTTCAAATTCGTCAAAAAATTATTCGGACAATGAAACAAACATATTTCAGGCCTACACGATTGACCGCAGTGTGCAAGATGTGAAGTACAAAAACTAATCTCACTCTTTATTGACTGTATAAAGTATACACAAAAGCGAAAGCTTTCTAGTGGATGCGATCTACAATCTCTGAATTTGCCTAGTAATGAAGAAGTCAGAGAAAATGGTAATCTTCTATGAGAAATAGTCTCTATTTCTCATTTTTTTCTCCTTTTATGTAAAACTAAAATTTATGCCAATATTTTTCCATAGTTTATAATAATTAGAGTAATGCATATGCATTTTTTCTATAAAAAAAAAATCTTATTTTTTAGTGAAATTTTGCCGGGAATGGGGATTTAATAATATAAAAATACTAAAACAGTAGTTAAACAATTAATTATATTAATAATAATAAAGTTTAACCTTTGTATATTAAGATACGTGTCATGAAATGAGTTGTGGTGAGTAGCAATGTAGTGTTGATGTTCTTTGTGATGCAGGTGTAGTGTGACTGATATGTAAATGCACAGGTTGGCATGCACCAGTGACTTGGTTGAATCTACTGATTAACTGGTGGACTGAGCTAGAGGACGTAATTTGTTACTTTGACTAAGGCATGTACTCTACTTGAGTCTTAGCAAACGGCAAAGTTTTTTGTAGGTACTGCATGAACCATTGTGTGTGTAAATTGGATGTTGATTGCCTGAAACCATTTGTCAAAATAAAGTCAAGACAATTTGGTTGTATAAAATTGTCTAATAATAATCAATTCATCCATATATAGTTACTGGTTCCTGGCAGGTACTGACTTCAAAGCAGTCAACATTGATGTTATTCAAATCAAACCGAAGCAGCATAAAAATTAAAAAAAAGATGTATAAAAATGTAGTACATCATTACCTGGGGCATCATCGTAGGGGCAAAGGCCGTCCGGTATTACAGCTTGGAAGTCCTCTCCTACACTAATTTCCTGTGGGTTAAACATGTATATAAATGAATTCAACATTAGTCACCACAGCACTTGTCTTTATTGAGCTGCAGACCACATTACTGCTTAAAATAGCTTATTAACTGGTCATTTTTCCTTTATTTTAAACAAGTATCAATACTCCTCAAAAGACCTCTTGAAATCCCTTTTTCCTTGTTTTAAATAATAAACTACACAACACTTCCTAAAATTCTCCTTACAATCTAACTTTTCCATTCTTGCTAAATCATGCATGATTGTTCTTTTATGATGTGATGTTATGATCCTCTCTTGACTTGGTGAGTGCAGAACGTGTTTCTAGTGAAAAGTGCAACTAATAAAAACATGGCAACATGAGCATTGGTAAGTGGGCGGAGCTTATAATGACGATCACCTATGGACGTTGAAGTTGACTTTATTTCCTGTAAGCTACAGCACACTGCGAAAGTATGAAAAAATTATGGTAAGCCTAAAAGCATGTCATCCTGTTGGTTTCATTTTTTTTTTCGCCCAGAATTTCCTGCAAATGAAAGATCAAACCAACGAAGAGGTCAATTTGGGTCACTGACGGGTCATGACTAACACGGTATTATTGCATTGCAGCTGAAAAGTGTACCACAAAACACATGTTTTCTAAATGCTAACCCTTTAATGCGTGCTAAAACACAGTTTTAAAACGCATTCCTAACTGTGTTTTTGTTTTTTGGCTGGTTTCTGCTTGGGAAAAAACATGTTTTAATAACCATCTAAAAACATGTTTTTCTGCTCAGTAGAGCTAAGGCCCTTAGTATGCTTGAAACTGTCAAAATATTGAGTTCATTTTATTGAGTTTATGATAGATGAACTTAATAATTAATCTATATTTCTACAGACCTGATGAATTTATTCAAGGATATTTAATTGTCATATAACCTTGGTGTCCAACTGTATAGGCTGGCTTACAAAGACTTCATTCAAAAATGGGTAAATCAAACCTTTACAATAGGGCCTTCAATATCAAGGTTAAGTTCTACTTATCAGGAAGGCAATAGGTTTGTTTACTCTTCAAACTTTCATGAAAGTATTAGTTTGCAGGTTGGTCCTAATGCTTGCGACCACTGGTCCCAGATGCTACAATTTCAGTTTTTATATAAATACTATTTTTTGTAGGATTGGAATAAATGTTATTGTGATTGATAGATTGTGATTCTACACCATTTTAAGCAATATGCAAAATATTCATTTGAAGGTGTGGATCTCTTCCAAAGCTTTGTCTACACTATCAAATTTCATCAAAAAAGCGTCATATAAAATGTGATGGTAAATAAGAGTTGAACATGTTCAACTTTTTTTTATACAATTTGACAGTATGTAATATGATGTCATCGTACCCATATATCATTTTTTTGGTCACATCAAATTCGATAGTGTAGACAAAGCTTAATACATGTTACTTTGTTTACCATCACATATTTCAATATATAACTAAAGTAAGCATACTGGTTTTAACTAAAATAATATTCTCCCATTTGATTATACAGTCACATTGTTTTGCCTTTCAATAATTTCTAAATTTACATTTAACCTATCTGTTTACCTTTTTCCAGTCATGTTGGGGAATATATTCTGAGTCTTCAGAACAGCTATCTTCTTCATCGTCAGGAGTGTGATGTGTAGTGGCTAAACAAAACAATATCAGTTCATAATAACATCACCTGGTATTCCAAGTTTTAAGTAACAACTTACAATAAAAATTCATTAAATAAGGCATACTGTATCCTAAATTTTATTGATGAAGATATTTAATACTATATGCATGGAAGAAAGCAACAAATACATTTAACAACTCACATCTGAGCAACCTAGCTGTTGCTAAACTTTCTGCATTATGGTCTGGGAAGAAGTCACTGTGTAACTCATCGGCATCCTCATCTCCAGCATCATTCACCAGGTTGTTGTCATCATTTGGCAAAAGGTCGCGACCTATCTCTTCTTTGTCAAGCGTCAAATCATTTGTTTCTAATATCTCATCTGTGCTGTTGTCAGTACTGTTTGCATCATCTTGAGGCGACCCATCCTGACGTCCACAGTACATAGCCATGAGTTCGTCCATTGGGATTTCAGCATCCTAAAAATCAGCAGAATTGATTACTGTAAATATGGAAGCTGTGTGCTTTGGTTGAGGAGCTATGTGTTAAAGGCCAAAAAAGTACTATTGCCCTCTTTAACATAATTTCCTAAAACATTAACATTTTGACCAAATCATGACGTACAAAACTTTGTTTAAAGGAATAGGCCTAAGTTAGGTAGAAGAGCATACGATACATGAACAATTTAAATCTGTCCACTGCTCTTAGCTTATGTTAGTTTGTAAATGCTTGCAAATATTGTCATAGTATTTTCCTTTACTTCCACACCAAAGTCATAAGTTAACAACATTTAGTATCAAAGGTCTGTTTGATGGGCAAAAAGGAACAAAAGATTCGTACAGTATACAGTAATATTACATTAGAACATATTGAGAAGGGTTTTAAAATGTGTTGTAAATATGGAAGTAAAATATTAAAGAACTTTGGCCATGTGAAAAAAATCAGTGCAGTTAAACACAATAAGTAATAAACAGTGGTAACAATCAGCTGTGTTTTTAAGACAGTGAGACAGACAAAACAAGTAGGGCCTTGGAATCACAACTGTAATTTTATCTCAAAAAATTAAATATAGCTAACATTTTTTTTCATCTTTTCAGAGTTAAGATTAAGAACATTCAACATGCTGATAGGTACGACTAGCTGAAAAACACTTGGTAGAAACTGGGTTACATTTATCTTTACAAGTTTATAAGCTTTGAGACACTGATCATACTTTTCCTTTTACTATCAGGATGTAAATAAATAACATTCTATCACACTTAATACAGGAAACCGATAAGAGAGGCATAGATTATTTTGTACCTTCTCCAGGTCGTTCAGTTCCTTTGCAGCACTGTCACTTCCTTCCTGGTTCTCTTCATCCTCCAAGGTTCCCTCGTCATCATAATCATGGACCATCATGTCCGCTGTCATTTCAAAATCCCGATCTGGGCCCTCTGTTAATAAAGAAGAGATGTAATTAAGTGGGGAAAATTACATCAGGAAAAAAATGGCGACCAAATGAAACATGTCCAACAACTTAAAGTCCTGAACTGAAGGTCCCTTTAATAGACTGACAGAATTAAGTCATGTGATTTCAAATTTAGTACCATTATGTTATCGTTTATATATTATTAAAATTGTATACATTAATAATAGAATTAAGCTATTCCAAGAATTGGAATAAATGGCAACCAACTAGTATAAAATTCAGGTTGGTAGACAAAACTTTAGATTCAAAAGTTGAAAACAATGTCCACAAGAGAAGTAAATAACCATAAAATATCCTTATTAAACCCAATGAAAATAAGTATGTTTTTTTTGTTGCTTGGAGCTGCATGGTTTTGGTTTTTGAATATGTTGCTATAGAATCTTGCTGTCTTGTGCAATAACACAGCCAACATTTACTGTGATCAAATTAAATCCTTAAAGTTAAGGTCTTCCAATTTTAATCTCAAGGTTGATAAAGTAAAAGAAATTTACAAACCTGGACTAGAGTCACTTCCTACTGTTGGCTGAAAGCAAAATAAATAACAGTTACATTTTTGAAAAACATTAAATATTTTTCGTATCTGGTTTATAGGAACTGATGCAATGATTATTCCATTTGTTCTGCAAGTTTCATATATTCAAAATGTAAACTATGTAGAGGGTTCGTTCATACATAGTACATCAACTGTGAAATATACAATCAAATAAGCATTAAATTATTGGAAATTGCATTTTAGCCCTCCTTCTAAAACACATGTAGAGTTGCAATGGCAGAGAACTTGGGATCAAATGTCTGAAAGGATCTGCATGGCTTTGTGTACATACAGTGGCTACTAACAATATCATCGATGCCTACACAGCATCACATAACATTTTCTATTAAGGCCGAAAGCGACTTCAAATAAAGAGGAAAAAACAATTGCTGGTGCCTAACATTTGAGAAAAATCTTCATATACTAGTTTCATTAATTTTGAGACTGGATGTTGCAATGGCATCATGGTTAAGAATGTGGCCTTAAATGTCAGCTGCTGAGCAAGGTTTCTGTCTGTTTCACCCATTAACAAAAATAAAATTTGCAAGTTACTGGACTGCTGAATTATTATTTATCACATAAATTTGAAAGACTATGCTGGTTCTCACAGCAGTCTGATTTAGGGGGCACACCACTGCATGCCATCCCTTACCACCAAAAATCAGTGTTTAATTTTTTATAAGTGACCACTTTTATTCAGATTTCAAAATATCTGTAATTATTTGTTTGATAATTATATATTGAACTGAAACAAAGTCACAGTTTTGGGGAAAATAACTGCTACAAGCACATACTTCAAATTGCCAACATTACTACAAATTCAATTCTGGTGCAAAATGGTTTGTGGCTGTTGTTGCCATTTCCTGCTAATTCTAGATGAAAATATGTGAAAATATCAAAACCATGACTATGATTCACAATATTAGTCATTAGTATTAGGCCTAGATTACAAATGTTCGCTTCATTGTATAAGAAGATGGGAATTTATTTAAATTCATCATAATTGCATTAAAATTTAAAAAAAAACTTTTATCAAAAATAATAAATCCATCGGCATATGCCTAGGCAACTCATGGATTTGGTTAGATTAAAGATTTAAGATAATTTTATTGTCAGAAAAACTTGGAAATTATATTCCACGGGCAGTGTAACACAGCATAATGTAATCAGTGAAAATTATTATTTTTATGTTCTGGCTTTAGTTAGATTAGGCCAAGACCATACATTCTCATATCAAATTGAGCTTTCTCTAAATTCATACAGTTACAGTGTACTGCTGTAGGCCTACAATAGTCCTGTTCTGCTACAGACGGGCTTCAAAGTATTTTTTTCTCGTTAACTTTATTGAAGTGCAGTCGCGTAAATAACATTTAGTTCGTCAAATACAATTCATATTTAAATGTCTTAATTGGCAATATTAATGAAAGGTAAGACGTTTTTTCCAACTTTATTTCACTTCGGGTTCAGATACACAGGCCTCGCCAAATAAAACTTTTTGAACGATCGCTCCCGACGTTTGTCATCCGCACACACGGAGTGAGTGCGTCACTTTCTATCTACGGTCTTTCTACACCGCCTAACTCTTGTGTGTGTGAGCGACGCCTACGTTCAAAATATATAAAAAAAAGTCGATCACTGCCTACGTCGCCCATTTCAAATATTATTTGTATCACAGCAACACTGTATTAGTCCCTGAAAATTCACATCTGTAATACTAACATATCTATTGTATTCTACAGAAAGTATGAACATAATCTAAATATTCTAAATACAAAAATATTTCGAAATAAAGCTGGTCTGTAACTCTACTTCCAACTTACCTCCGCCATTCTCGCAAACTATTATGGGATGGCAGTTAACTGTAAAAATAACCCGTATGGGAATTCCCATCGTGAGGTCACTGGTTGGTAGTAGAATTCTGATTGGCTGTCTTATATACTCTTGGAAAAAAATATTAAATAAAGCGGATTACATTGAATATAGACATATAACTTATAACTGTGTAATTTGTGGCGCATATATATAATTTTTGTATAAGCAAACATGTATATATCCATAAAATAATGCAGTTCCATATTGTTTATTGTATCAAGAAATGCCAAAACGAAGGGAAACCCCTTCTAAATTAACCAATGAGATGCTTGGTTACATCTGAGTCTAAAATCGTCTCATGGCAACATCCAACAAAAAATAATGTGTGTTGAGAGAAAACCAACACTGAACAGATTAGAGTTTGCAAGAATGCAATAAAACATGCTACTGTATTTGAAAACCTAATAGCATACAATAACTTAGTGTTGTATCTAATAATTATATGTAAACGAATTCACGATGTCGATTGAAAAGTCAAAAACAGGGTAAGTTCTGATCTTTTTAGGCTAGGCTAGTTGTTAGGCCCTACCTAGCTAGGCCTAGCCTACTAACTAGGCCCAGCTGGCGACGGAGCATAGCCGTCGTCAGGCACGCCTAGGCCTAGCTAAACCAGGCCTATCGCCTTCCCACTAGCTAGGGCCCTGCTAGAGTAGTAGGCCTAGGCTAGGCATATAGGTACTAGGCCTAGGCAGGGCTTTAGCCTCTCCCGGGTAGGCTAGCAGCTTAGGCCTAGGCTAGATCTCCTCTAGCTCTACTAGGCCTACCTGACATAGGCCTACTACTACTAGGCCTAAAAACAATATAGGGATACCTAGGCCTAGGTCATTATTAATTAAAATACTATTATTTTATTAATAATGGGTCCGCTGAGTTATTAAAATTATAAAATAATATTTAATAATAATAAAATAAAACTTTTGCTTTTATGTAGGCCTAGGCCTAAGAAGTTATTATATTAAGCTGCAAGCTGCCTACTATGCTGACTGAATGTCTGCTCAGCATTGATTATTATTTATTTGTGACTTGGTTTTCTGGTATGAATATTTACAAGACAGAAAGTAGTAAAAATCTATTGCTAAAAGACATACCATATATTCTCATATAATTTCCAGGAATATGTTAAAAGTCAACACGCACTCCCATTCTACCATTACACGTAGCAAGGTGTCCACCATGAGTCAGAGCAGATTAGGAGGTAAAGGTGGGGCACAGATAGCGAATGCATCCAGAGCCACAATGTCATCTAGCCGTCGCAGTAACACCGCATTAGAAAGTAACATAGATGGTAAAATGCCACCAAGCAAGTCTCATGTCGTTCAGGTAGATAGAATATATTTTAATTATTAAATTTAATAGAATATATTCTCTTTATTTCAGTATTTTCATTTTTTCAAGCAATGAAATCTCCATTATTTGCTTTTTATATTTGAGTGGGAACCAGTCAATTCAAGAGGATGCCACTTCAAGTGAATGCGAGTCCGAGCAGATTTCAGCGGAATTTACTTCGAGCGGATGCCAGTTCGAGCGGAAAAAGATTCACTTATGCGAACAACAGCCTGTGCGAGTTATGTACGAATGACTTTAAAATTTCCTATTTTGAGCTAACAATTTGCATTCGGCCAAGACTCAAACTTTGCATGGGATGGGAGCCAGGGGAAAGCCCCGGTGTGTTGGGGGGAGTGGAGAAGCATAGCCATATGTATAAATCGTATTTAATTGATTTTTTGGTTAACAATTTACAATTAAACATAGGCCTACCTATGTTCATAAAAATAATGATTTATCTTATCTTAGTCAATTGTAATTTTGTTATTCCTTCCACTCATTTAAGAAGGGGTTTTTAACTATTATAGACGAATGGTGAATAGTGGGGAAAATTGATATCAGACTGTACTGTTGAAGTCTTGTCATGCTACACCAATGATTTGTGCACCTTTTGACAATTACAATTAAAGTTGCTTGCTCGCATTTACAAATGAAAATCATTAAATACAATTACAACACTATATAATTCAATCACAAATATAATTTGTTTTTTAAATGCAAAACCCCTACTAGAGACACAAACCTTGAATTCAGAATGAAATGTGAAATTCAATAGTTTAAAAATAATATAAGTGCTTGTTAGCAGCCATCTGCTAGTCAGATTTGCCAAGACTGTAATTCAAACATAGAATAATTATCAAAAGTAACAAAAACATTTTAAAATTTTAGTGCACAGAGCATTTTTGCATTTAAAACAAACAAAAGTACAGTTTCACAAATACAACAATAAGGCAGCGATAAATTCGCCCTTGTTATAGTTCGCACCAAATGCATCCCCTCAAACTGGAATTCGCTTGAACTGGCATCCACTCGAACTGGCATTCTCTCCAATTGACTGGCTTTTGTTTGAACCCCTCAAGTCAGCATTGCTATTATGGCTACTCTCCTCCTGAAATATTTTTGAATAAATAAATACCTAAAATTTGCTTCTTTTTTTTGTTTACATTTTGTTAAACCCAGGGAGTGGAGATTTCCTACACGCAATGCTTGTACTGTCTATGTTTTTTGTTATTTTTTTTCTCGTTTTTATGTCATGTACAGTACAATATTTATGCTTATAACTGAATATATAAATAAATTACTATAATACCAGCCATTCAAATTTCAATTATACCAGTATATCCTATCATATTAAGACAATTCCTTTTATCAGCATTGAATTTGAAATGTAAACTTTGATGAAATAAAATGTTTGTGTTTCAGGTGTTTGATGAAGCTGGCAATGATGTCACCCCTCAGCCACTACTGATCATTGATCCAAATACTGTCAAGCACAACCAAAGTAAAATATTTGGAGCAGATTCAGGTGGTGGCACTGTAAGCACTTCTTATCGAGTCCATACACAAGTTCATTCTCTGTTGGGCTATATGTTTGTTTAGTTCTGAAACTTCAAGATACGATTTTCATTAGTGGTGAAAGGATTGGTAGGGACAGGGCCATGACATGAACGCTTTTTTCTGGAATGTGCTAGGTGTACACAACCCTTATCATCAAATGTGCAAGAACGTCTCTTCTTCCTACATTAAGGACCATAATAGCACATCCAATACCCATATACTTCTTCATGCTAGCTACTAGTCTCCCCGAAGGATCAAGAACACCAATTAACATGCATACATAATACCATTATTCAATCAAGAAACCAATCAGCAATTAAAATGCACAGTACATATATTCATTTTGAAGCTTCTTCTATGCAAACTATATAGTGATAGTATTATGTATGCATGTTAAATGGTGAGAAAATTATTTCCTCATTCCAATATTAAATTGAAAGGTAATAATTAATTTATATAAGTATACAAAATAAAACATTTAAATCTTGAATAATATTGTTCATGCATTTTTGAAAATCTTAGTAATCATGTATCCCCTTTAGCCTACTGATCTGATGTCACAGAACTCCATCTACCAAACTGGCACCACAAGTTTCGCAGCACCTTTCAGGAGGTCAATTTTTGGTACAAGTATGACCCAGTCAGGAAGGTCAACACCAGAGTCGTTTACCGATGTCATCATTGAGCCGACGGAAGGACCAGATATAGTGACCGGTCTTGCAGGTAGGGCATTTCTATTTGTAAATTTTCTTCATTATCTTCAGTTACCGTGTGTGACATTCCTATGGTTTTTCTAGTATTACAGGTTTATAGATGTTAATAACTGTAATATTAAAAATGAAATACAGCTGCATTGTTTTTTTTTTTTATTTGTATATTATGATAATGCAGTCATAATAATCTATATTATGCCCCACACAAAACTGTATGCTACTAGAAAACTTGGTATGAAATTGAGACTTTTAAAATTACACAGTAGTAGAACCCCCATTGTGTCCAGTGACTGGTATGAAAACAAAACCCTATTGACAAATGCCTGTTTGGAGACTTTGTCAATTATTGATCCAGATCCAAGTCTTGCCTTTGGGACACCCC
This sequence comes from Anneissia japonica, assembly GCF_011630105.1. NCBI lineage: Eukaryota > Metazoa > Echinodermata > Crinoidea > Comatulida > Comatulidae > Anneissia > Anneissia japonica. The sequence continues at coordinate 682,410 of NW_022731578.1, read as the reverse complement.
TAGTAATACCCTTTTCACACTAGCAGAAGGGTTTTCAACTTTAACAAAAACAAGTTTTAACAACTTTGATTTCCCAAGATATTGTCTTCGTTTCACACACACAGTAATCCAAATATGCAAAATCTCGGGAGAAAAGCAGTAGGCCTAGATATCTATGGTAATCTTAGTGCATGGCAAGGCCTGTTTTTCTTCTCTGATATCGCAGCTGGGTCCACTGCAATATTTCAGAAAGTTTTACATAAATTTGCTTTCACACTACACAAACCTGGTGACAAGTTGTTACTATTTGCAAAATTTTGGCAGTGTGAAAAGGGTAGAAGGGGAAACTTTTTTTAAACGAGAATGGAATGATAATATATTTAGGATACTCAAGTCAAAAAATAATTATTCCTCTTTACTCAATTTGTTTCTTAGATGTTCAGACCAGAAGGGAAGAGGTAGCCGAAACATTGACAGAGGATGACCTTGACAAGATACATGAGATCACTCTTTCAGAATCTGAGATGTTTTGGTTACTTGACATGCCAGGTGTGTGCATATCAGCTGAGAGTGATGAAGCTGCAGAAGTTAAGAAAAGAAACGAAGACTATAAACAGGTATGATTTTATTGTTTTCATGCAGATTAAGGTTGAGAGTCCGAACCACACTGCTGTGCCAGCATTTAAGAGAAAATCGAAGCTTTTAAGCTGTATTTAAACTTTTTTTTTCCTATTAAGTGTTTTCTATAAAGGAAGTGTATGCTAAGTTTGCACGCCTTGTTCGCAAGCTTTGCTTTACCAGGATTAAAGTCACTTGTGTCATGGAATGAAAAATTCATTCAGTACTTTATTTTGGAACAAATTTCCATATAAAAAAATAAATAAACTTATACATTCAAACTACATCCCGGGGTAAGACCATTCAAATCCTAAGGCCGAAGCTATTCAAGTGGGTTACAATTTAAGTGTGTTACAAGTAATAATGATAATAATAATAAAACAGCACTTATAATGGGCCAATTATCTAGTGTTCTATTCCAGATCAGATGAAATATAAGTTAAAGAAAGTTATAGGAATTTTAATAATAGGATGTCTATTATGATCATACAGTAGTTGTAATTGTGTCCAGCAGTGTTCTCCCAATTGAAACATTTTTACTGTTAAATTTGTCCATTTAAAGCCAGCTAAGCATGTGTAACGTGAGGTATAGCCTCTTTTAAGTGGAGTTCAATAGCTTAAAAAAACAATACATATAGTCATAGCCTAGGCCTGGACTGGAATGATGTTCATTTAATGAAAGAAGGCCAGCCTAAGCTACCTAGGCCTCATAAGTGCTTTTTTAATCTACACACACAATTTGTACTTGTTGGTCGGTTGTTTTTACTGGTAAAATTGACGTCCAAAACGGCTTTGGGAGAACACTGGTCTAATTATTCCTGGCTTCACTTTATGCATTACTGTTGATCTTGTTATTAAACTTGATGATTTTGCTTTCTGGTTAGCTGTGTTCATCCAAAGAAGGCAATGATCGCTATATGAATCGAGGAATGCAATGTTTTAATGAAGCCCTCAAGACTAAAGACATACAGACCACCAAAATTGCAATGATTGTAAGTAAAGCCATTTGTTTCATATAGAGTCAACCAGATGTTATATTATGTATTTAAGTTTGTCCCAATGATATTGTAAATATATATTATAGGAATATGTTTTGTCACCATGTGACCACAGCAGATCCAGAGTTTCCCTTCCCAGTGTCATTCAAGTGACCATGACAGATTTAGAGTTAAAAAAATCTTTCCATTGTCATCTTAGTGGCCATAGCAGATCTATAATTTACCCGACCCAGTGTCGTCAGTTACCATGGTAGTTTAAAGTGTCACTTCCAGAGTTATCCAAGTGACCTGGCATATTCAAAGTTCTCCTCTCCCAGTTTTGTTGATCTGGATTAATTATACTCCAAAAAAACGGATACCCGCATCACATCAGAGTTTTATTAACCTGACCCCTTTTTGATAGTTTGCAAACCTGAAATTAACGAAGCCAACCTCCAGTATACTGTATTTAAATTAAATCTTGGAAATTTTTATCTGGGTGAAGTACCTGAATTTGAATTTATAGATCAGTTAATTTTTGTATAAAATGTTAAAATTTAAAAAAAATAAATAAATTTTAAAAATTATATAGTCTTATACAGTATTGTAATATATTCTGTTTTAATGGTTATGTTTTTTGTGAAGCTGGGTGGTCGAGGACTGCATACTTAATGTAATAGTGATTAGCAAAGAACTTAAATAGCAGAAGAATGAGCTGCTCCGCGTATTTGCATTAAAATCGATGGAAAATTCACCCTCCTGCGGTTGCAGTAAAATTTGAACATTTTACTAAGTGGAGAAAGTAAAGGAAACAAGCGAACAAGAGCAGCGCCTTTATTATTTTTATATAGCGCCGCCGCGCGGTTGCAGTAAAATTGCTCTCCGTGTACCCACAATGCCTTTTGAACGGATGTTCCACTATATTGCGAAGCTGCTCTATCTTCTGCTATTTATTTAGCTTTACTTTTGAAGTCCTGCCCGACCACCCAGTGGATTGTTTTGTGAACGTCTTGTTTTGGCAATAAAAGAATAAGAATATGAATAAGAAACCTACTGGAAGTGAAGTTTTACTGTTAAAACTGTTAAAACTGTTAGTACTGTTCTGTAATACGTCAACAATTTATTCTTAAATGGTGAAATATTTAGTCTTCTTGTAAATTGGAAATTAGATTTTTTTTTTTTAAAGTTTAATTTTAAATTTTCCAGGATGAAGAAAGCACAGCTTGTACATGGGATATGTACGATACATACCTAGAGCTAGATAATAAACAAGGTAAGATCAACTGTTTTTATTTCATTCAATTTGTCTTAAAACATTAATAGTACATTACACTCTAATAAAGCGTCACATTTAGAAACAATGAGACAGGAATTAACGGAAATATCAGGATCTGTGACGGAGATGCAGGATCTGTAAGAGAGGTACAGAATCCGTAACAGAGGTAATACAGCAGAGAGTATTGTGCATTTTAACTCATCATGAAAAGACATTTAGATATTCCAAAAACCAAACTGTCTGCTGAAACATTCCTGATGATGACATAATGTCGAAAAATATTAAATCCCAACACGATAGCGTGCATTTCAATACTTAGGATATGTATTATACTTTCTCTTTTAGCTATGGTTAAGAACTTTTATTTTTTAAATATATTTTTAAAAATTTAAATTGCACTAATTACCATCATTATACTAATGTAGTTAGATTATATAGCGCTTTATACCGAAACAGTCTCAAAGTGCTTGAGGTGTGGACTAGCTCTTTCAGTAACTTGCTTCCCCCCTAAGGGTCTCTTCATGTCTAAGCTACCCATTAAACCGGTACCAGCTACTCTTGTCTGTCCACAACAGGGGCTGTATGGACACAGGGGTAATCCCCTACTCGTCTTGAAAGATGTACTGGGTTCTTTTAAGTGCACACAAGCCAAAGTCTGTTTTTTTTTTTTCAATATATAGCCACTGATGAAACAGCTACTGCAAATAAGACATCAAGCACACATTCCCAACGTGCTGGCTCAAGTACTCCTCAGGCCGCAGACAAACAGCAGTCAGCCCCTGGCAGCATAACAGCAGAGGGAGGTACAGCAGCAATCCATTAATGTTTGATTTTGTAGCTCTGATAAAAACACAAATCTTTAAATTGTTTCTCGTTTACTTCCGGTCCTGACCTGGGACTAATGCTTACACTTATGACAGTGATAAATTCAGTATATTGCTTGCATATTAATCTTGATAAGATGCAGGGGTTTGAGGTAGAAAGAAAATATAATTCAAAAATTTATGTTTTATTATATTTATTTTATTAAATAGAGAGCCAAAAATATGAAAAAAATATAATAAAGAAGCAGAAAATTAATTGGTTGGCAAAAAAAAATTATAATTTTAAAAATCTGCATATTTTCAACATTTTAAAATTATATGCAAGCTTCATATGAAACACCTTAAATACAATATCAAACAAACACTGTCGTACTCAATTAGATTAAGTAATATGTGGCAAAGACAAGCCAAACCAGTCACTCGTCGCAAATCGTGTTTTAGAGAAAATGGCCAAAACATGCTGGGAATGATAAATTTTAGAAAATCTATTTTATTGCACTAAAATAACCTTATATATCTATACATCATGTTATGCTGTTATTTTCCCCATTTCCAATGATAAAACAACACTTTTTAAGGATTTGATGATAGTTTCTGCATGAGAAATGCCCAAAATCATAAACTTTGAAGGCTGATTTCTCATATTGTTCTTTAAACAGCTGTATGTTTAAATGCTTGTAACTTCATAAGGAAATGTCGGATTTCAATAATTTTTTACCATTTTATAGCTCTTATTTTACTCTTTAACACTGTATTAATAACTTCTATATAACTATGTATATTTATCATGGACTTTTCTTTTTTTTTATCCAATATTGTTTGTTACATGTCCTTTTCAATTGTTTCAATATTTGATTTTCAATTTCTAGTATCCAGAAAGAGTGTTCCATTGTGAAGCAGGTGTAACATCGATGGACTTCTCAGTAAATAATCCCAACCTACTAGCTGTGAGTTGTTTTGAAATACACTCTTTTATTATGGCTGAAGTGAGATGGGGCTATTGTAGTTGTGTTGGTCTGAAGTCAGAGGTTAAAGTTGGCATTGGCACTGATGATGTTGGGATGTTAATCCCCCATTTGTTTACTGGTTCCGATGGATCATCATTGAAGAACTAGAATAGTTTGAGGCATTGTTTGATAGGGGAACTTTTAAAAAGCATTAATGCCTATTGCTTTTGTCAATGTTGTAAATGATTACTTATCACAGGTTGGTCTTTACGATGGTACAGTTGCAATCTATAATGTGAGGAGTATGAAAGATGAACCAGCTCTCGACAGCTAGTAAGTTACTGTTAAAAAAATGAATGAAATAATTAAATATAGATTTTTAGAAGCATTAATTATTTCATGTTTGCATGAATCTATCTTCTATCACCTGGCATACCTGCATAAGTTGACAGTTGGCTAACTGTCAAGGAACTCAGCCGCGTTCTTTGTTATTGCTTACCTGATGCAACATCAAACCACTGACCGTAAGCAGAAGTCTGCACATCGTTGTTGGAAACATTCTGTCACATGTGTTGTCATGTTTCCTCTCAAGCCAAGCTTAGCAAATCACGCAGACTATTATGTAACTTTTACACTTGAATGGTTTTGTATGGATTCCTTTTCTCTACAGTGAGAGCAATGCAAAGCATTCAGCACCTGTTTGGGAGTTAAAGTGGATTGAGAAGGACCGCGGATCAGGGGAAGATAAAGGGGAGATGCTCATATCAATCTCTACAGATGGTCGAGTCAGCCAATGGCAGATCAGGAAGGGTTTTGAATGTGCAGATCTCATGAAACTAAAGCGGGTTGCAACAAAGGGCAAGCGGCAGAATAAGGATGGACGTGAGGTGAAGAGCGAGGCTCTAATTTCACGACACGCTTCTGGATTTTGTTTTGATTTCAGCCCAAAAGATGCTAATATGTGAGTTGTTACTATTTTTAGTCTCATAAGTTGATAATATTTATTTTGAGCCGGTAGTCATTCATGTATGTCTGATGCAATTGTGGACATTCTGAGTTCTGAGACTGACACTTTTAACCAAATTCTAATAGAGTATTTGTCAAGTTTTCAACAATTAATGCTGTCTAAATTTGTTTTTAGCTACTTGGCTGGTACAGAAGATGGACTCATCCACAAATGTTCATGCTCCTATAATGAGCAATACCTAGACAGTTATCATGGACATACGGTATGTATTCAAGGTGGCGTGGATATCCTTTCCACAGCACATTCTTAAAAGCTCCAAGCTTTATCTGAAATGGAATACCTTGCTATATTATTTTTACTTTTTTTTTTTTAATCATCTTATTGTAACTGGTAATTGTAAGTATATGGATATATTTCCGAAATAAAAAGAGAATGAATGAATGAATATAGACTCTGTTTTCTGGTAAAGTACTAGGTCATGTTGACATTTGTCCTACGTGTTGATGACCCAGGTTTAATACTGGAGAGAACGATTCTCAGTTCACTAAACCCCATCCCTTGGATATTGCTACTGAGGTCCCACAAACGACAGCTTAAAAATATACACAAACACATGCATTTGTAGGACAACTTGTGTGTATGCAAGACATGCGTATTGCTGGCCCTTCTGATTGGTCAGTTGTTAACACTCCGGAAAGGTCTATTGAGTACCTGTTTGAAATATAATGGAGAGGTTAAAAATCAACTGGCTACCCTACTACTACACAAGCATCTTGACTTTGTGTGATGGGCTCCTAACATCTCAAATCCTCAGTTCAGTAATGAACACTGTACGTCTGTTAAATTTATATAGTTAGTCTAATCAAATAATTTTGCTACTGTCTCAACAGGGCCCTGTATATCGTATTGAGTGGTCTCCATTCCTCCCTGACGTCTTCCTAAGCTGCAGTAATGATTGGAGTATACGTCTCTGGCAGCAGGACCATTTACAACCTGTGCTCAACTTCTTCTCATCTACGGTAGGTGGATCTCTATTTCTTCTCATCCATCCATCAGAGAACTATTCATAAATTTGTTGATACACTTTTGGACTGTTGATATTAAAATTGCTATTAACTTTTTTTACAGAAATCTGTTATGGATGTATGCTGGTCACCGACTTCTGCTTCTGTGTTCGGTTGTGTCAATGAAGGTGCTATTGAGATTTGGGATGTGGACCAAAATACGTAAGTCGAACATCTAATTTTGATTAACAGGCAGATTATGAACTCCTGGGTGGAGAGGGACAACCGTAGGTAAAGTGCCTTGCCTAAGGACACAAGCGAAATGCACAGCGAGGAATTGAACCTCCGACCGCAAGGTTGAGAAGCGGAACTGCAACCACCCACTGCACCAACCCGCACAAAACCTAGACAAAGTGGCAAGATATTAAAACATATTGCGCTATATAAATGTTGCATTATTATTATGATTTTATGAAAATAATACAGTGAAAATATCAAACTTAAAAAATGTTTTACCTAACAACTTGATTTTCTTCAAATGGCAGTGCTGTCCAGGTTTCAAAACATCAGGTGATATGTATTTTTTCTATGCTAATGCAAGTTACAGATCATTATATTTCATCTTTATTAATATTTACTTCATTTATAATATCAGATTGGATCCGTTAATAGTGTCAGTTCCTGCTCCGGGAGTGAAGTTGTCCTGCCTTACATTCGCTCACAACTCAGATGTAAGTAGGCCTGCACTTTTAAATCTGAATATCTCTATTGTAATTTACTTTGACTTACCTTCTAAACTATTACTTTTTGGACCTGAAAATTTAGAGATTTCTGTCTCCAATTAAAGGATTAGCTTTGTGTTAAGCGATTGAAGATTGTCAGTTGATATTCAGAAGTATTTTCCAGATTTTAATAGTTTTATATATTTAAAAAAATTTAATTATTTAAGGTTTGTATATTACAATTTAATTTATAATATTTTGATCATTTATTTATATTTTATTTACCAATATACAATATTCTATTTATTTTAATTTCACTGATCTCCTTCAATGTCTACAACATATCAAACAAGTTTTCCTCCAGCACCTGGCTTTAATTTTATAACTCAATTCTTAAGTCATCTTTTTTTCTGGGATGAGTTTCTAAAACCGAATGTTGTTATTGAATGCAAGGAGTAAGCTGACAGCACATCTGTAAATGATTTCAATCTTAATATTTTTATTTTTCATAAATTCTATAACTTTACATGTAACTCAAATAAGCATAGTAACTTGCAATCTGTAGTCATAGCAACAGTATCTTTAGATTAATTTTGAAAGAAGCAGTGATTTGCAAGCTTCTTTGATAGTTAACCTTCTAATGGATAAGTTGCTTGAAGAAAATCTCCGACTGACTTTACTGTACTTCCTTAGTAAATTCATTCAAATCCCAGTCACTAATTTTAACACTGCACATCATACTAATGAACATCTTGTTGGACTGACAATGCTTCTTTCCATCTATTACTCCTGAAAGGAAATAGATGTTGGTTAGATTTCTCAAATTATAATGGCATTCATCCAGCTTCTGAGAACAAGAATGTAGACTAGGATTTCCTTGCTTGATGAGATAACAATTAATTGAATTATATAGCAAATTGTGAAGTTATTTTGATGACTAGTTTCCAATAATGTCTTTATATTAATTGCTAAATACAGTATGTAGAAGTTTCCAGCATTACCATTTTCAAACCTTTAAATAAAGACATAAACATACTAACCGGGTATACTACTGGTTTTGATACCACAATGTTGCCTTTCTCCTGTAAATGTAAAAGACAAAGTTCCATGAAGTGTTCACACAGACTTAAAATACAAATTCAGTGCTCTGAAAGTTATCAAGAATTGTTAAAAATACCAAATTAGCAGTGATATGATTGAGATACCCTTCATATGGGGTGTTCACTTAGGAACATCTGCCAATATATTTGTTAATCCAAGTATTCACTAAGAGGTGATTCACAATTATCAACATTTTCGCAAGTGTACAAACTGTAGTCTCTTCCTCCCCGTCCCCCCCCCCCAGCTCTTCTCTGAAAGTAAAGTCACATGTCCATCATGCACCATTATTGCCACTTGTGTGTGTAGTGTTAATTTATTATCAACATGAATATCAAAATCACAGATAACATCAGCATCATCAATATGTACATTCATTTGTCTCATCCCGTATACAGTATAATGTAAAGGTTACTAGAAAGAAGCTCTTACCCCAACATGGTATTTTATAAAGTAATAAGTTAGCCAAAACGGAACGACGATCCTTGCCATGAACCGACGTGTGTACAGAAAATAATGAAGTGGTTTGTAGTTCTGTAGAATAGAAGGAAATTAAAAATATATAAACTAATTAATTATCAACTAATTAACAATACATTAATCATATAATATGCAAGGTGGTGGGAGGGGGAGGATGATAACAAATGGCATATCAGCCAATGATAGGCGAACATTCCTAACTATTTACCTTGGGCCTGTTTCTACTGACGTTAAGAACCACTGTTTTTAAGAACGGTTCTTTGTGAAATAGAAACGGGGCCCACAAAAAAGAACCGTTCTTTTTTGGTGTTCCAGAGAACAGTTCTTTGGAACAGAATCAATACGTGCCGGGAATGCCAAAGAACCGTTCTTCGAACAAAAGAACCGCTGTTTGTGGGGTAGTGTTTAGCTGCAACATAAATAGCAGCATAATTTCACCTAAGGTCAACTTAGCCAGAAAGCTAGGCCTATGAATAGTACTAGTAGAATTGTTGAAAAGAACATAATTGAGAATTAATTTTTATCAGACTTTGTAAAGTACTTCAGATATCAATAGTTTAGGCCTCCCACATTATTTTACCTTTGACTCTTTTTGAGTATAATATTAAGATCTTTATTAATGTTCCACCATGCCAGTGATACAGTAGGCCTATCACTGATATAGTAGTACGAACCAAATTATAATTTTATATTATGAGGAATCAGTAAAACAAATGTTAAACCTTTCTCCAGAACACAGTATCTCTTGTTAAAAGTACTGTAAGAAGAAAAGTTTAACCATTGTTTTATTTGAATACCAACATTAGTTGTATTCAGATGGGACAAATCATCATTGTTTGTTTGTACTGCACAAAAATGTTCTTGTTAAACCTTTTATTATAAAGGCCATTTTAAATTGCAAAATGAGTAACTGTTACGTCATGTATATGTAGTGTATCCGTTCGGTAACCGTTTCATGCGGAACCAAAAATGCAGTTGCAACGTGGTTCTTATCTTGCTAATCCGGTAATTAGCCAATGATAAGAGAACCGTTTCTTTCTCGATATTTAGTAGAAACCCTTGATTCTGAAATACTGTATTTTTTTAGGAGAATGATGAGGCAAGGCTATTTTATACCTTCTTTCACAAACTTTTTTTTTTTTTTTTAATTGTCAGAGGACAGAAAAAAAATTAAAATTAAATTTTGTCAAATAAAATAAAAACATTTTATTGGTGAATGTAAACAGTGAGTGTAGTGATGGGATGGTTAAATGCTTTTAATTAGGCAGCGGCGTGCGTATCAAGATAAGAAAAACTTTTCTGAACTTTACATCGAAATCATCCCTGATCAATACACAACTGACTCAGCAGCAGCAAACGACGAGTGTATGTTACAATTTTAATTAATTATGCATTTTTTACATATAGGCCCTATAGGCTAGCCCTTTATCTAGGCCTGGGATTAATACTAAAATAGGCTAGACTCTAACATTTATTAAATCAGGGAGTTGTTATAGTCACTATAACAACTCCCTGATTAAATAAGCCTTTGAAACCCATCAATAGGCCTATATATAAAGTATATTTTTTTTTTGGGGGGGGGGAGGTTTGGTCTTTGAGTGACCCCCTAACCACGTCCACTTTTTTCTCGTCGGGAACCTTTGTCCCCCTCCCCCTCGTTGGGTAAATCCTGGCGCCTCCCCTAATCCCTAGGACCAGCTAGCTTCTAGGCCTATGCTATGGGTGCTAGACCTAGGCCTTGCCTTTTTAGTGGCCTGCCATTTCTGAATCTGATCTCGACTTGAACCATAGTTAAATGATTAATGATTTGGACCAAATCAATTTTAGTATAAAAACAATATATAGGCCTAGGCCTAATGAAACGTACAAATCGTGCATTCAGGGGAGCAAATAACTTTCGAAATGGTGAATTTATAGCCTCAAAAAACTTGTTAGGCTTCTCGAACTGTTGCCGTGGAAGAGGTTCCCAGGCTTCAAGCTTCTGGTCCTTCAGATAGCGTCGTCTTCTTGATCTTTCCTCTTGTACCCATTTGTTTAGAACGTAATCACCCTTAGCCCAACTAGGAATTTCTGGATTAGCACCTGCAGGTGGACGATAGTCCAATCTAGCCTTTGAATATTCTGGAGAAGTCATCTTTAGTTGTAACTTCTGCAAATTTGAAAGTAAAGAGGCCTAGAGAACGATATCCACCATTTTTCGCTGCCTCACACACAGCCTCCTGCCAATATTTGCATTGAAAAGGGCCTTGAAAGCAACATATCGATCTCTGGCGGCGCGGCGGTGGTGTTGTCCAGCTATCAAACTTGAGACTTTTCCGTTGACCGCCAGTGGCGCGTCACGCTCGGGTGTTGACGGGGGAGGGGCGCCAGGGCCCCCAGGCAAGGGGGCCCGACATTTTATTTAACAAAGAGCTCGGCTCGGACTTAAAATATTTAGATACAGTAAATATTTTTTTCCTGATGTCTCCTTCATAATTACCAGGAAACAGTGCTGTTCCCTGATAATTACAGTATTTTATCATATAATTTTACTATTCAAGATCAAATCACTGCCAGCTGCCACGCGCGCGGCTCATGTCAATGGGGTAAGTTCGACTGTGAACGGCAGAAATATGCATTCTCATGAAGAAAAAAAATGTGGATTCCTAACAGATTTTCAGTTGTAATACCCTAAATTAGTAGCCAAACAGCATTTCCGGGTATCTGGGGAATTGTCGGTTGATCCCCGAACACCCCACCAGAGGGAGAGGGGTTTATAGAACAAAAGTCTCACGCCTGCAAATTTGTCAAACTTGGCATGTATGAGGGCCCATGAAACCTGTCTCTTATACACATCTAGATGTGTATAAGAGACAGATATTTATGGCATTTCAAATGTTATTTTTATCATTTGTGTTTTTTTTTTCCATGTTTTTTTTAAATTTTGTCTTAGTAGGTCTATATGTTACTTTTATATTTTATCGGATTGGAAACAAATAAATGAAAATGAAATTATAAACAGACTGCAGTGCGCCATCATTCAGTTTCTTTTTTATTGACTTGCCATATGACGTCACGGTTGTCCTCTCAACGAGAATCGGTCTCGGGGGAGACAGTTAAGATTGTACTTACCAATAAGGAGAAAGAAGATGGCGCTGCGTGTCGCCGAAGTGGAAGAGGCGGATGGTAAAAGTAAACAATTCGCCATGTAGCCTGCATAAATCCGTCAAATATTCTAGGATTGTACAAGTGCGTTGTGTAAGTACCCTAATTATAATATCGTTTTTGACGTCTTTTCGAATTCTAGGCCTTGTTTATTTTGAGATGAGAAACAAAGATTGTATTGTTTGATGAGATAAAGAAGTCCTGATGCCCAGTGCTACTCTCTTGCTTGAAGCATGGAGATACACTTTATTGCTCCAAGTCGGAAATTCAGTTATGCTTGAGAATACCCATGCTTGAAGCTTGAAGAGATGGAAGGCCGCAGCTTGCCCTTATCTTATTATAAAATTCTGTGAGGTTGTTTTAACTATTTGTTTGGTCAGTTCTCACCGGAACTGGTATCACTCACTGACACTGACACGAAAGGGCATTAGAGGGTCCCCCTTCCCGACGAATGACGTCCGGTTCGGCCGTACACTTGTTCGGCCGTAATATATTTGTATGGAACGCCAAATAGGCACAGAGCTGTGCGTATGCTATGTGTGTGTGGTTAACAATAATCTCCCTATTGTAATCTATTGCTACTGTATCCATGATTTCTTGTGGGAAAACAGTGGATTTTATTAATCCAAACGGTACAGTATTATTTGAAATAAAAAGAAACAACACATTTTCATTAGTAATCGTTATTTTTATTATAAGGTTCCCGTGTACCACCAGTAGAAGTAAAAACAAACAACACATTTTCATAAGTAATCGTTATTTTTATTATAAGGTTCCCGTGTACAACCAGAAGTAAAAACAAACAACACATTTTCATAAGTAATCGTTATTTTTATTATTAGGTTCCCGTGTACCACCAGTAGAAGTAAAAACAAACAACACATTTTCATTAGTAATCGTTATTTTTATTATAAGGTTCCCGTGTACCACCAGTAGAAGTAAAAACAAATAACACATTTTCATTAGGTAATCGTTATTTTTATTATTAGGTTCCTGTGTACCACCAGTAGAAGTAAAAACAAACGACACATTTTCATTAGTAATCGTTATTTTTATTATTAGGTTCCCGTGTACCACCAGTAGAAGTAAAAACAAACAACACATTTTCATTAGTAATCGTTATTTTTATTATAAGGTTCCCGTGTACCACCAGTAGAAGTAAAAACAAACAACACATTTTCATTAGTAATCGTTATTTTTATCATTAGGTTCCCGTGTACCACCAGTAGAAGTAAAAACAAACAACACATTTTTATTAGTAATCGTTATTTTTATTATAAGGTTCCCCTGCACCACCACCTAACCCGCGGTCAACATTGCACTGTACAGTACAGTGACATCCAATTCACGCTTTGATTATACACCACACGGCGTTCCATACAATAACCCTTATTTGGGCAATGAATATCATATGGCCGAACTAGTGTACGGCCGAACCGGTCCTACACCTTCCCGACTACTTGATTTGCAGGCGCGAATCCAGTAAGGGGGGGGGGGGTGCCCCGTCTTGCCACTAAATTTTAAAATTTCAGTGCATAGGCCTATCAACGTTGTATTGAAATAATTGCTACACCTATTTTGAAAATTCTGGATCTGCCCCAGATTTAAAAGGTATCTTGAGAATGGAAATGGATTGTTCCGACATGCCCTAGGTAGGGATACTGAAAATTCAGAGGCGGATCCACAGGAAAACCTGGGTAGGGGGTCATGCGATGATTTTTGTTTAAAAAATGCTTTACCATAGGCATAGGTCTACATGGAATTTAGATCTGGAGTGTCATCCCAGCTAACAATATTAATAATGTTACAGTTTTGTGTTATAAACATTATTTCGTAGAACCATAAGTAGGTCTATGTACTTTTATAATCGAATTTCACAGCGTCCTAATGTTTGAACGTACCTACAACATTGTATGAAAGTTATTTTGTGACATAATGTAATGTAATGTAATGTAGCTCTTATAACTTTCTTTTCTTTCCCTCCTTTTTTTCTCTTTTTTTTAAATTTTTGGGTGGGCGTGTGTGTGGGAATGAGAATTTAAGGCTGCGGTTCAACTCCACCAATCAACAACTTGAGTATGTGTAAAATTGTCAAAACAAATGTTTGCTATGTTTTTATTTTTTAATTACAGATTAAAGGCAATATGTGAGAGGCTAAGTATTCATCACAATGCAATTTCACAGTGTTCATGGTAAAAATATTGAACTCTCCCAAGATGCAACTTGCGCTGTACGAACCTCAAGCTTCAATTATGGCATTTTGTTTGGCAAAGAGCCAACCAAACCGTCAGTAGATCGGTTGAACGCATTTTGTTTCGCCGATAGCAACGGAGTAGTATCACATGGTATTGTGCGTAACACTGTAGTACTCTATATATGGTCATGATGTGCCTATATATTGTTGTGATATGATGTCATCATGACCATATTTAGGCATGTCACATGTTTTTGTCAAATAAAATTTGAACAGGACTTTAATTTTTTGCTCCAGACTCTGAAGCTGCTCCCATAGAGATCTTTGTTCGAGGTCCGGAGGCTATGGAAGCATTTTTAGTTGCATCCAGGAAAGGAACAAAGCCAGTGTATAGGACCTGTCTCTTATACACATCTAGACAGGACAAGTCGATTTACTGTTTGTAGAACAGGACAAGTCGATTTACTGTTCTACTTTTACTGTTACAATGTATGGACAAGAGAATAACATGACAAGCAAAGCTTTTACTCAGTGGGTCCCTTTTAAATAATAAAAAAAACCAAATTAAACAATTTCTTAGAGATACAGGTATATATATTAGGTAGTTTTCGCCGCACAACGTTAACCTTAATTTTAACATTAGTACCCAACATGCAACGTGATAACTCCGCCCCTTTTGTAAACAAATCGAAATACACATGAGCAAACCCGTAACTAAAGTCCGTCGAACATGTAAAAACCTGAAATTAACGTACTCCGCAACGCAAGATGAATAAATTATGATGTCATACGTTAAGGTTAACATCATGCAGCGAAAACTCCCTAATTTAAATAGGTTTAGTAACATTGCGTGTTGATACCATTTTACTAAAAATTGACACTGTTTGACCCTGCCTTAAGCTCTGCCACACTGTGAAAGTTTTTTGACAAAAAAACGGTTGTATTCCCATAGAGTATCACAGTTGTGTCGTCACAGCACCAGGTGGCGCCCTCTGGCGTTGGTTACTGTTCATTACGTCTGAATGACTTCATAATCCTAATGGTGTAGAATAGGCTTTCTGGAATAGGCATTTTAAAACCCAATAATTTACCATCAAAATGTACTAAAAACACAAAAAGCTCACATGATGGCTAATATAATGTCATGCAGACTCCAAAAAGACTAAGAGAAGCCATGATTCAATACTGTATTTCGTTCTTTATTCAAACATCATCAGGAATGAAACATTATTTTGTCCATATGGACCATATACTAGAATTGAAGTAACTTAACTAACCAATCAAAAGCAAGAAACCGGTAAAATTGACTAATCAAGGCAAACAAGGTGTGACATATTATTAATGAATTAACAACTTACCTAAAACATAATCAATTTTGATAAAGTGTGAACAAACGGTTAATATGAATAAATAAACTACATGTTAATGGCTAGTTGAACAATGCAAGGTCTTTAGATGCTTTTAATCCGGTATTTAAACATGGTTTATAGCGCCTAATAGCCAGGGCTTCTGTCAATAATATTATTAGATATTAAAGAATGGTAATTAGAACCCTGAACATCATCATATTCACCAAATTAATAGGTAAATTAATCACATTATGGCTACGTTCAGACTTTGAGATAAGCCGGCCGGGTTTGAGTTAAGCCCGGCTCAATGTTAAGCCCAGCTTAACTTTGCCGGGCGTTCAGACTAGCAGGATTAGCCAGGTGCGAGAATGTGCATAATAATGAATCGTAACCAAACGTGTTTCAAAACATTGCTCGCGAAACATACGCTAGCTCATAGCGTACGTAATTGAATGCTGATTGGTCATTTTGTTACCCGAAGTCAATGCAAGATCCCCCTTATAAAAGTTAAACACGATGGCACGCCAGGCCTTGAGATAAGCCACCTAGTTCAGACTGGCAGGTGGATAAGCCCGGTGAGTTGAGCCGGGTTTATCCACCTAGTCTGAACTAGGCCT
>NW_022731578.1:658190-658735 GCF_011630105.1 Anneissia japonica | reverse complement strand
GTCTGGAATAGTCATGGTAAGCTTTTCAACGCGCTCAGTCATGCGTGACGTCATCTACGCGCAATTTTGCATTTTTACATTATCGATCTTATCAGCCTAACCAATTGCCATTTCGAAATCGTATTAAGTGAGCATTAACTTCGGCTTAATGTTGAATGTACTGTACCCTAATTTTACACGTGCGCTTCATAACGCGCGCGCACACGTGCGTCAAAATTTTAATACGCTCGAAATCACTTTTTAAATAAATTAATGCACGTTTCAAGCCATTTTGAGCATTTCAATTTTTTTTCAAAATTTCCTTTACGTGCGCGTATTTTGACGCACGCAGCACGTACGGAAGCTAGACACTATGTTCTTTTACATAGTTTGGGTTTCTGACATTGTTTTCACAAATTTGCATTCTTTTCGGTCATTCTTTGGCCAATAGCAATGCCGTACGTGCGCATCAAACATAGGTATCTTTGCGCGTATTTGTGCTGCTATACAGTGAAATTATGCTAAAATCAGACCTATTTTTAATCAGTTATAGCTCCTTAGGTTGA
>NW_022731578.1:649737-658118 GCF_011630105.1 Anneissia japonica | reverse complement strand
TGGCTGATCGGACATTGTGACGTCATCATATTGGCATCTGAATTCAAAGGAAGTGAATTATAGCTATGACGTCATTTTTGAAAATACGCATTTGAGCGTATCTCGCTTATCCTTGGTCGATCGTCTTCCTACTTTGGTATAGCTGAAACAATTCTCTTTCATATATTTGACTCCTTTTTACATTTTGATGACGTCATCATGGTCAAAAAAATTGTTTTTTCTGACCCCCTCGTTTCTCTTTCTTCAAAACGTTGATGACCGCATATAATCTTAACCATTCGTCATTTCTAAATCATATTAGGTGAGCATAAGCTTCAGGTCAAGGTTGAATGTTATGTAAATTAATTTTCCGTTCGCGCTTTTTAGCGTGCATTTACATTTTTAGCATGCATCAACATTTATATATGCATAAAACCATGAATATTTTTAATCAGTTATAGCTCCTTAGGAAGAAAGGTGACCCCCAATTTTTATTACATAATCTGAAAGCACATGAGTTTTTACTTCATAATGGCTGATCGGACATTGTGACGTCATCATATTGCCATTTGAATTATAAACCTGAATTTTTATTTATGATGCCATTATGTTTATACTCGTTTGAACGTATCTCGCTTATTCTTGATTGATTGTCTCCCACCTGTGAATATGTTATAGCTAAATCAATTCTCTTGAAGACGTGTCCCTTTATTTTTCATTTTGATCACGTCAACATGGTTAAAAAGAAGGAATTTTTGTAGCCCTTTTATCTATCATTCTTAAAAGATGTAAAACAATAGAACAGAGTGAGGGCGGCAGACTGTATTTCGACGCTATCAGACTAATATATATATAGGTTATGTGAAGGGAAAGTTCGTGTGGCATTACCAACTAACAGGCGGTTTTAAATACACTTGACAATGTTTAATTTCGTGTGCTATTAGTGTACACGCACACATGGTGACGTGCGTGTCTGTTAAAATTTGAAAATTCTCCATATTACTATTTAGATAGTTTAAAGAACGTTTCGGGTCATTTTCAGCCTTTCAAATGCATTCCATAATTTACCCACCGTACGTTCATTTCCACGCACACAGCACATATTAAAGCTGGAAATCACGTTTTGTTACATACTTTGTGTTCCTGACACATTATTCATATCAGGAGTCACTCTTTGTACTATTACCGTGCTCACGGGCGTCAAGACGTACGTGTACACATGCGGAAATCTTTAAAATGCTCAAATTATTCTTTTTAAAAAAACTAATTACAGCATATTTTAGCATATTATGACACTTTTCAATCAGCATCGAGTGATCTTAATGAGGGTCAAAGTGCGGCGGATCACCTAACTCGTCCTCAGTGATGAGTTCAAATCTAGTTTTTTATCTAATATTGTTTGTTACATGTCCTTTTCAATTGTTTCAATATTTGATTTTCAATTTCTAGTATCCAGAAAGAGTGTTTCATTGTGAAGCAGGTGTAACATCGATGGACTTCTCAGTAAATAATCCCAACCTACTAGCTGTGAGTTGTTTTGAAATACGCTCTTTTATTATGGCTGAAGTGAGATGGGGCTATTGTAGTTGTGTTGGAGTGAAGTCGGAGGTTAAAGTTGATGTGGTGCTTTAGCTAAGGTGGCATTGACACTGATGATGTTGGGATGTTAATCCCCCATTTGTTTACTAGTTCTGATGGATCATCATTGAAGAACTAGAATAATTTCCAGCATTGTTTGATAGGGGAACTTTTAAAAAGCATTAATGCCTATTGCTTTTGTCAATGTTGTAAATGATTACTTATCACAGGTTGGTCTTTACGATGGTACAGTTGCAATCTATAATGTTAGGAGTATGAAAGATGAACCAGCTCTCGACAGCTAGTAAGTTATTGTTAAAAAAATTAATGAAATAATTAAATATAGATTTTTAGAAGCATTAATTATTTCATGTTTGCATGAATCTATCTTCTAACACCTGGCATACCTGCATAAGCTGACAGTTGGCTAACTGTCAAGCTTAGCAAAGACTAGTATGTAACTTTTACACTTGAATGATTTTGTATGGATTCCTTTTCTCTACAGTGAGAGCAATGCAAAGCATTCAGCACCTGTTTGGGAGTTAAAGTGGATTGAGAAGGACCGCGGATCAGGGGAAGATAAAGGGGAGATGCTCATATCAATCTAATGGAGAGGTTAAAAATCAACTGGCTACCCTACTACTACACAAGCATCTTGACTTTGTGCGATGGGCTCCTAACATCTCAAATCCTCAGTTCAGTAATGAACACTGTACGTCTGTTAAATTTATATAGTTAGTCTAATCAAATAATTTTGCTACTGTCTCAACAGGGCCCTGTATATCGTATTGAGTGGTCTCCATTCCTCCCTGACGTCTTCCTAAGCTGCAGTAATGATTGGAGTATACGTCTCTGGCAGCAGGACCATTTACAACCTGTGCTCAACTTCTTCTCATCTACGGTAGGTGGATCTCTATTTCTTCTCATCCATCCATCAGAGAACTATTCATAAATTTGTTGATACACTTTTGGACTGTTGATATTAAAATTGCTATTAACTTTTTTTACAGAAATCTGTTATGGATGTATGCTGGTCACCGACTTCTGCTTCTGTGTTCGGTTGTGTCAATGAAGGTGCTATTGAGATTTGGGATGTGGACCAAAATACGTAAGTCGAACATGTCATTTTGATTAACAGGTTGATTATGTTAGTTGGAGGTATGATAATTGGACCTTTTTAAATTACTTAATAATGATAATGGAATGAATACAGTATTTAGTTATAGTAATAGTAATAGTAATGAGGCTGAATAGTAATAGTAATGAGGCTGAAGACCAGGTGGTGGAACAACAAATGCAGGAGATTGGGAGAATGGACCGTTTGTGTTATCTTGGTGATACACTTAATAGTGGAGGCGGTTGTGAAATTACGGTGGCATGGAGAAGTAGGGTTGGATGGTCTAAGTTCAATGAGCTGGCCATGGTACTGTGTGGCAGAAGGTTCTCATTGGGAATAAAGGGTAGGATTTATAAAGCCTGTGTAAGATCAGCAATGGTGTATGGTGCCGAAACATGGAACATAAAGACAACGGAAGAGGGAATTTTGAGAAGAACAGAAAGAGCAATGATAAGAAAAATGTGTGGTGTTAAGCTGGCAGAAAGAAGGAACACAAAGGAGCTTATGGAACGTCTAGGTCTAAGTGAAACAATTGTGGAGGTTGTTATGAGTAGTTGCTTGAGATGGATGGGTCATGTGCCAAGAAAAGACGAAGGTGATCCAGTAAATAGAGCCTGGCATCTAGAAGTTGAAGGTAGAAGAGTAAGGGGGCGGCCAAAGGTGACGTGGAAAGATATGGTGAAGAAAGAAAGTGCAAAAATTGGTTTGGAGGAGTATGATGCACAAAACAGGAAGAAGTGGAGAGATGGTGTAGCTGCATGGAACGAGTGACAGTCAGTAACCCCTTGGAAGAGGGAAGAAAACTGGCTTAAATAAATGATGATGATGATGATGATGATAGTTATTTATATCATACATAGTAATATTAATGTTAGACTTATGTAGTGCTTAATGTCAACAAATCCTCTAAGCGCTATTATCCCCGGTCATTGGATCAAGCACATAATATGGAACACATACTCAGCTCCCTGGAGAGAATTCCATAATGTTGCAGCTGTAATCAGCGCATTGTGTTGAAACTACGAGGCACCCACTTGAACTGCTGGGTGGAGAGAGGCAACCATAGGTAAGGTGCCTTGCCTAAGGACACAAGCAAAATGCACCGTGAGGGATTGAACCTCCGACCGCAAGGTTGAGAAGCGGAACTGCAACCACCCACTGCGCCAACCCGCACAAAACCTAGACAAATTGGCAAGATATTAAAATATATTGCGCTATATAAATGTTGCATTATTATTATGATTTTATGAAAATAATACAGTGAAAATATCAAACTTGAAAATGTTTGACCCAACAACTTGATTTTCTTCAAATGGCAGTGTTGTCCAGATTTCCAAAACATCAGGTAATATGTATTTTTTCTATGCTAATGCAAGTTGCAGATCATTATATTTCATCTTTATTAATGTTTACTTCATTTATAATATCAGATTGGATCCGTTAATAGTGTCAGTTCCTGCTCCGGGAGTGAAGTTGTCCTGCCTTACATTCGCTCACAACTCAGATGTAAGTAGGCCTGCACTATTAAATCTGAATATCTCTATTGTAATTTACTTTGATTTACCTTCTAAACTACTGTATTACTTTTTGGACCTGAAAATTTGGAGAGTTCTGTCACCAATTAAAGGATTAGCTTTGTGTTAAGCGATTGAAGATTGTCAGTTGATATTCAGAAATAAAGGGTCTCAAATCTGGGACAGATTTAGTGGGGGGGGGTTATGGCCTCCCCCCCCCCCCCCCCCCCCCTTTTGGAAATTGATCGTCCAAAATGCCTCAGAGGGCATGCCCCGGACCCCATAAGGTTGTTTTGTCTCGATCGGCCCCACTTTTAGTCCCCACTTTCGGGGGCCCCCTGCTTTCTTCAGACATCAGTGGATCAAGCCCTGCAAATAAGGAATACAAATAGTTTTGTAGTCTTTCTGAATGATACCTATTTTACTGAGATTAAACATATATTTTTATAATTGTAAAAAAAAAAACATGCATTAAAAGTGTTTCATATTCATGAATGCAATACTCCACATTTAAATATCATTTCGTGTTGACACATTTGCAGTGTATCCTGGTTGGTGACTCTGAAGGCCAAGTGTCTGTGTTCCAGTTACGGTGCATGCCCTCAGTGGCACACGATCAGGTAAGTAATATTATTTGAACAATGAACACTAAGCCCTGCTCCTTGGATAAGTTTGCCAGGTCCCACAAAACGACTGTGTATAAACATACGCAAACACTGGCATTTGTGTCTTCCTGGTCCTGTTGTGATTATTATACCTAATGCTGTAAGTCTGCCGTTTGAAATAATTGTTGCTTTTTTTTTATATAGACAGAGAAACTTTCTCAGTTAATCGAGCAGACACTCGCCAGCAAACTCAACAAACACTGAAGAATACCAAGAAAATGCCTGAAAACTATTACTGACACATGTGCAAATACACTTCTGGGATCAGTTTCTAAAACCGAATGTTGTTATTGAATGCAAGGAGTAAGCTGACAGCACATCTGTAAATGATTTCAATCTTAATATTTTTATTTTTCATAAATTCTATAACTTTACATGTAACTCAAATAAGCATAGTAACTTGCAATCTGTAGTCATAGCAACAGTATCTTTAGATTAATTTTGAAAGAAGCAGTGATTTGCAAGCTTCTTTGATAGTTAACCTTCTAATGGATAAGTTGCTTGAAGAAAATCTCCGACTGACTTTACTGTACTTCCTTAGTAAATTCATTCAAATCCCAGTCACTAATTTTAACACTGCACATCATACTAATGAACATCTTGTTGGACTGACAATGCTTCTTTCCATCTATTACTCCTGAAAGGAAATAGATGTTGGTTAGATTTCTCAAATTATAATTGCATTCATCCAGCTTCTGAGAACAAGAATGTAGACTAGGATTTCCTTGCTTGATGAGATAACAATTAATTGAATTATATAGCAAATTGTGAAGGTATTTTGATGACTAGTTTCCAATAATGTCTTTATATTAATTGCTTAATACGTGAAAATTTCCAGCATTACCATTTTCAAACCTTTAAATGAAGACATAAACATACTAACCGGGTATATTACTGGTTTTGATACAACAATGTTGCCTTTCTCCTGTAAATGTAAAAGACAAAGTTCCATGAAGTGTTCACACAGACTTAAAATACAAATTCAGTGCTCTGAAAGTTATCAAGAATTATTAAAAAATACCAAATTAGCAGTGATATGATTGAGATACCCTTTATATGGGGTGTTCACTTAGGAAAATCTGCCAATATATTTGTTAATCCAAGTCACTAAGAGGTGATTCACAATTATCAACATTTTCGCAAGTGTACAAACTGTACTCTCTTCCTCTCCGCCCCCCCCACCCCCCGCTCTTCTCTGAAAGTAAAGTCACATGTCCATCATGCATCATTATTGCCACTTGTGTGTGTAGTGTTAATTTATTATCAACATGATAATCAAAATCACAGATAACATCAGCATCATCAATATGTACATTCATTTGTCTCATCCCATATACAGTATATTGTAAAGGTTACTAGAAAGAAGCTCTTACCCCAACATGGTATTTTATAAAGTAATAAGTTAGCCAAAACGGAACGACGATCCTTGCCATGAACCGACGTGTGTACAGAAAATAATGAAGTGGTTTGTAGTTCTGTAGAATAGAAGGAAATTAAAAACATATAAACTAATTAATTATCAACTAATTAACAATACATTAATCAAATAATATGCAAGGTAGGAGGAGGATGATAATAGATGGCATATCAGCCAATGCTAGGCGATCCATCCTAACTATTTACCTTGGGCCTGTTTCTACTGACGAGAAAGAACCGTTCTTAAGAACCACCGTTTTTTTTAAACGGTTCTTTGGAACAGATCAATACATAATATGACCTAAGGTCAACTTAGCCAGAAAGCTAGGCCTACTGTATGAATATTACGTTTAGTAGAATTGTTGAAAAGGACGTAATTGAGAATTACTTTTTATCAGTACTGTACTTCAGATATCAATAGTTTAGGCTTCCAACATGATTTTACCTTTGACTCTTTTTGAGCATAATATTAAGATCTTTATTAATGTTCCACCATGCCAGTGATACAGTAGGCCTATCACTGATATAGTAGTACGAACCAAATTATAATTTGATATTATGAGGAATCAGTAAAACAAATGTTAAACTTTTCTCCTGAACACAGTATCTCTTGTACTGCACAAAAATGTTCTTGTTAAACCTTTTATTAAGGCCATTTTAAATTGCAAAATGAGTAACTGTTACGTCATGTATATGTAGTGTATCAGTTCGGTAACCGTTTCATGTGGAACCAAAAATGCAGTTGCAACGTGGTTCTTATCTTGCTAATCCGGTAATTAGCCAATGATAAGAGAACCGTTTCTTTCTCGATATTTAGTAGAAACCCTTGATTCTGAAATATTTTGTGAGGAGAATGATGAGGCAAGACTATTTTATACCTTCTTTCACAATTTTTTTTTTTAATTGTCAGAGGACAGAAAAAAAATTAAAATTAAATTTTGTCAAATAAAATAAAAACATTTTATTGGTGAATGTAAACAGGGAGTGTAGTAATGGGATGGGATGGTTAAATGCTTTTAATTAGGCAGCGGCGTGTGTATCAAGATAAGAAAAAATTTTCTGAACTTTATATCGAAATCATCCCTGATCAATACACAACTGACTCAGCAGCAGCAAACAACGAGTGTATGTTATGATTAATTAATTATGCATTTTTTATATATAGGCCCTAGGCTAGCCCTTATCTAGGCCTGGGATTAATACTAAAATAGGCTAGACTCTAACATCGATTAAATAAGCCTTTGAAACCCCCCAATATATAGGGTGTTCACAGGCAAACATATGTTATATGAATTAGACTTTCTAAATGGTTTATTCTGATAGAGAATTTAATGCTGAGTAAAATAGTCCAAACCCCATCAAATTATCTTTTTTACTTATCGGGTTATGAAATAAAACGTGATCGATGGTCGTTTCAGGGCCGGAATTATAAGATTATAATTTTGCAATATTACATGGTAAAAATTCCCCACCGGACACCATCTCGGTATTTTTTAATCTACTTTTCGGCAGTTCTTCTTTTTGAATTTTATTTCCAATTTAAATGTCCAATTTAATTTCAATCAAATTTTATAATCAATTAATAAATTAAGTCAATTAAAATTCTGTACAAATAAACTAGAGAAAGAAAAACATTATTATAAAATGCAGTGTCAATTCAAACATTCTTTTGTAATAATATGGTATATATGAAACTATACTATTATAGGCCTAAGTGCTGAACTGTGAAGGGCTGTGCTCTGCTGTTCAGCCTGCATAACAATGCTGTCACGGTTGGGTGAGCATAACTTTCCTAGGCCTATGATTGACTTGGCGAGTTGATTGGCCGAGCGGTTAAGTCAGGGGCACCGTGACCTTTAGCTCTAATATCGGCGTTGGTTCGAATGGCTCACTCGCCAATGGTTCCGGTGGTGGAACAAGTCTTCTCGGATAAGGACTTTAAACCGTAGGTCCAGTGTACGCATTTGGCTTGTGTGCACTTTAAAGAACCCGGTACATCATTCGAGAAGAGTAGGGGGTTACCCCGGTGTACTAGTCCATTAAGTCCCCTGTTGTTAAATGGATATGCCACGTAGGACAGTGATTAAGTTCACTTATTGGCATATCCTTGGC
>NW_022731578.1:642735-649586 GCF_011630105.1 Anneissia japonica | reverse complement strand
ACCTTTCTCTCACTAAAAGTGAAAGAATTATGTTGATAGACCTTCTACAAGTGGAGAAATATTAATTTATGTGGGAGATAGTCAATTTGAATTGCAGTTTCCTGCACGTTTTACTGGTGGTGTGAACACCCTACAAATTAAATATATATATTTTTTTTTTGGGGGGGGGGAGGTTTGGTCTTTGAGTGACCCCCTAACCACGTCCACTTTTTTCTCGTCGGGAACCTTTGTCCCCCTCCCCTCGTTGGGTAAATCCTGGCGCCTCCCCTAATCCCTAGGCCTAGCTAGCTTCTAGGCCTATGCTATGGGTGCTAGACCTAGGCCTTGCCTAGGAAATGGCCTGGCCTGCCAGTTCTGAATCTGATCTCGACTTGAACCACAGTTAAATGATTAATGATTTGGACCAAATCAATTTTAGTATAAAAACAATATATAGGCCTAGGCCTAATGAAACGTACAAATCGTGCATTCAGGGGAGCAAATAACTTTCGAAATGGTGAATTTATAGCCTCAAAAAACTTGTTAGGCTTCTCGAACTGTTGCCGTGGAAGAGGTTCCCAGGCTTCAAGCTTCTGGTCCTTCAGATAGCGTCGTCTTCTTGATCTTTCCTCTTGTACCCATTTGTTTAGAACGTAATCACTCTTAGCCCAACTAGGAATTTCTGGATTAGCACCTGCAGGTGGACGATAGTCCAATCTAGCCTTTGAATATTCTGGAGAAGTCATCTTTAGTTGTAACTTCTGCAAATTTGAAAGTAAAGAGGCCTAGAGAACGATATCCACCATTTTTCGCTGCCTCACACACAGCCTCCTGCCAATATTTGCATTGAAAAGGGCCTTGAAAGCAACATATCGATCTCTGGCGGCGCGGCGGTGGTGTTGTCCAGCTATCAAACTTGAGACTTTTCCGTTGACCGCCAGTGGCGCGTCACGCTCGGGTGTTGACGGGGGAGGGGCGCCAGGGCCCCCAGGCAAGGGGGCCCGACATTTTATTTAACAAAGAGCTCGGCTCGGACTTAAAATATTTAGATACAGTAAATATTTTTTTCCTGATGTCTCCTTCATAATTACCAGGAAACAGTGCTGTTCCCTGATAATTACAGTATTTTATCATATAATTTTACTATTCAAGATCAAATCACTGCCAGCTGCCACGCGCGCGGCTCATGTCAATGGGGTAAGTTCGACTGTGAACGGCAGAAATATGCATTCTCATGAAAAAAAAAATGTAATGTGGATTCCTAACAGATTTTCAGTTGTAATACAACCCTAAATTAGTAGCCTAAACAGCATTTCCGGGTATCCGGGAAAAAACATTTCGTCGGTTGATCCCCGGACACCCTACCACAGGGGAGGGGTTTTTAGAACAAAAGTCTCACGCCTGCAAATTTGTCAAACTTGGCATGTATGAGGGCCCCAATAACAGTCAGCGCCACGGAGTCTCACAACTCCGTGACACCTGTTGACCACCAATAATGGTGATTTTCAAAAGGGAAGCATCGTAACATTATTTTTGGTCATTAAAAATGGAAATTTCAGAAAAAAAATTTCTTTTACCAGATAACACGCCCTCCACTCCTCTGAAATCCCCCGAACTGACGATGCATCCCCTCCCATGGCAGCAAATTAGTTACTGAGTTAAAATACTAAAATTAAATAAGTTGGAAGAAGTATCCATTTCCGGAAGATCTGCGATGGTGGGTCGTGTGGGGGTCGAAGTGTTGGGGAAGTGACTATCTAGATGGCCAGAAATGGCCCTCTCAGACATAAATTAGAATATAATTTTCGTTTCTGCCCTTTCCTTATAATATTTAGGAGGCCCGGGCCGGCTTTCATCCTCCCTGGGCCACTGATTTGGTTAATTAGCTTTCTTAACACATTCAATTTTATTTTGCTTCATATATGGTACACATCGGCACTGACGTCCTTGAGAAAATTGAAATAAAGCAGTGAAAACATGCAAAATTATGATCTGAATTTGTGGAGATGGTTTGATTTCCAGGAGATTCTTGCTTGCTTGCGGGAGTTCGGGATCCGTCCTGATTTCCGGGAGACTCCCGCGCGTTCTGGAAGACTGGGACGCCTGATTATATTTTCATTGGAATAGGGATAGTTTCACATCAACATTTACGCCCCCACCCACCCCCACACCGGCCCTAGTTCCAAACCCTCCCTGGTTTCAATTCAATTAAATTCGACTTAATTAAAATATAACAATTAACACTCTATATGTTTATGAACGATTCTATGTCATGTACAACAAATATCTCAGAATGTATTATTTTGACAATAAAGTTGACTTGTATCTTGTATCTTGTTTAGGCCTACATTCATCAACAATATAGGCCTATTTTGTTTCTACGTTTTCCTCCGCCAGATGCTTTTTTGAAAAAAAAAACATTTTCCGCCCTCCCTCTGATGATCTTGAGAAAAATAAGTTCGCTAGACAAGTTTTAAAAGGTCTCGCCAAACCCCCAAAAAAGCCTTGATTTTAAATAACATGTATACCAAGGATCACCCTCAACTTGAGGGTGATCCTTGGTATACATGTTATTTAAAATTAATACTATAGTGTCGTATTCGAACCCTTTTTTTCGGTAAAAGTCCTATAATACTGTTAAATACCTACCGTACCTGGACGAATTACCAATTAGTATCCGTGGATATGCTTCCTATGTTTTTGTTTTGATCGTGTTTGGGAGAGCTCCTCGATAGCTGATCTAGGATCCCTACACCTAGTCAGTATGGCAATCCAGTCGAAGGCACAACCGTCTTACTAATTTTTATGTAATCGTTTTGAACGAAATAAATGAATTTAAATGAAAACTCTTTTTTTAATCTCTGAATATGGATTGAACATAAGAGACTTAACTTCCCATAAATGTCCTGTAAATTCAAATGACAAATTTAACCTGTAATGCCACATAACCACACATAGGCCTATCCTATTCTTAATTTGCAATGAAAGCACATCTCATATACATCTGAAATGTAACGAATATTTTTTTATAGTATCGTATCGTAAATGTATGTACCATGAATGAAATCTTTTTTTTTTTTTTCCATTTCATTTTTATTTTTTTATTTATTTCAAATATATTTATATCAGGATACAATTAAACAGTCTTTACAACAAATCCTATTCTAGATTTACCGTACCTAATAAAATATACTTATTAATAATAAAAAGGTAGTCCAAAAATACTCAATATCATCACAAACAATTTACAAGAGGGTCCTGTCTGAGTTGTCAAAAAAAAAAAAACAATACAGAACTACACGTATGTACAGTATCTATTTTGCAAATTTTTTTTCTAAATTTTGTTTGGCATAGGTAATAAATAAATAATTCTTCTTGTATATATATATTTATGACATTTCAAATGTTATTTTTATGATTTGTGTTTTTTTTCTATGTTTTTTTTTAATTTTGTCTTAGTAGGTCTATATGTTACTTTTATATTTTATCGGATTGGAAACAAATAAATGAAAATGAAATTATAAACACAATGCAGGGCGCCATCATTCAGTTTCTTCTTATTGACTTGCCATATGACGTCACGGTTGTCCTCTCAACGAGAATCGGTCTCGGGGGGAGACAGTTAAGATTGTACTTACCAATAAGGAGAAAGAAGATGGCGCTGCGTGTCGCCGAAGTGGAAGAGGCGGATGGTAAAAGTAAACAATTCGCCATGTAGCCTGCATAAATCCGTCAAATATTCTAGGATTGTACAAGTACGTTGTGTAAGTACCCTAATCTCGTTTTTGACGTCTTTTCGAATTCTAGGCCTTGTTTATTTTGAGATGAGAAACAAAGATTGTATTGTTCGATGAGATAAAGAAGTCCTGATGCCCAGTGCTACTCTCTTGCTTGAATGAAGCATGGAGTTATTTATGCTTGAGAATACCCATGCTTGAAGCTTGAAGAGATGGAAGGCCGCAGCTTGCCCTTATCTTATTATAAAATTCTGTGAGGTTCTTTTCGGGGTTGTTTTAACTAGGGCCTATTTGTTATTGCATTTGGTCAGTTCTCACCGGAACTGGTATCACTCACTGGTGGTGTGACGCGAAAGGGCATTAGAGGGTTTTTTGGGGGGGGGGGGGGGGGGGTGGGCGTGCCTCGTCTTGCCACAAAATTTTAAAATTTCAGTGCATAGGCCTATCAATGTTGTATTGAAATAATGCTACACCTATTTTGAAAATTCTGGATCTGCCCCAGATTGAAAAGGTATCTTGAGAATGGAAATGGATTGTTCCGACATGCCCCATGTAGGGATACTGAAAATTCAGAGGTGGATCCACAGGAAAACCTGGGTAGGGGATCATGCGACGATTTTTTTTTTAATGCTTTACCATAGGTATTGGTCTACATGGAATTTAGATCTGGAGTGTCATCCGGAGCTAACAATATTAATAATGTTACAGTTTTGTGTTAAAAACATTATTTTGTAGAACCATAAGTAGGTCTATGTACTTTTATAATCTAATTTTACAGCGTCATAATGCTTGAACGTACCTACAACATTGTATGAAAGTTATTTTGTGACATAATATAATGTAGTTCAATTTATATAACGCTCAAAGTGCTTGAGGTGTGGACTAGCTCATACAGTAACATACCAAACAATGTTATAAGAACGTTATGTGTTTTCTAGGATGCTCGCTCTTTTAACTTTCTTTTCTTACCCTCCTTTTTTCTTTTTTTTAAATTTTTTTATTTTTGGGCGGGTGTGTGTGTGGGAATGGGAATTTAAGGCTATGCTCAGTTCAACTCCACCAATCAACAACTTGAGTATGTGTAAAATTGTCAAAACAAATGTTTGCTATGTTTTTATTTTTTAATTACAGATTAAAGGCAATATGTGAGAGGCTAGGTATTCATCACAATGCAATTTCACAGTGTTCATGGTAAAAATATTGAACTCTCCCAAGATGCAACTTGCGCTGTACGAACCTCAAGCTTCAATTATGGCATTTTGTTTGGCAAAGAGCCAACCAAACCATCAATGCTTTGTCAGTAGATCGGTTGAACGCATTTTGTTTCGCCGATAGCAACGGAGTAGTATCACATGGTATTGTGCGTAACACTGTAGTACTCTATATATGGTCATGATGTGCCTATATATTGTTGTGATATGATGTCATCATGACCATATTTAGGCATGTCACATGTTTTTGTCAAATAAAATTTGATAGTCTGGATATTAGGACTTTAATTTTTTGCTCCAGACTCTGAAGCTGCTCCCATAGAGATCTTTGTTCGAGGTCCGGAGGCTATGGAAGCATTTTTAGTTGCATCCAGGAAAGGAACAAAGCCAGTGTATAGGACCTGTCTCTTATACACATCTAGACAGGACAAGTCGATTTACTGTTTGTAGAACAGGACAAGTCGATTTACTGTTCTACTTTTACTGTTACAATGTATGGACAAGAGAATAACATGACAAGCAAAGCTTTTACTCAGTGGGTCCCTTTTAATTAATAAAAAAAAAACAAATTAAACAATTTCTTAGAGATACAGGTATATATCGTCGCTCACATCGCGAACTAACACAATTAAACTCAATTGTGTTAGTTAGTGAAATCAAAAAAGTGTGTCAAAATACGCGCTATTGTCGTTAAGGACTTTTTGTGTGGTAAAGAATACAAAATTGCTTGACAACCAATACGCGCTCGTTTTGACGCGCTACTGTGATTTCACGAACTAACACAATCTACTTTGATTGTGTTAGTTTGTGATGTGAGCGACGATATATTAGGTAGTTTTCGCCGCACAACGTTAACCTTAATTTTAACATTAGTACCCAACATGCAACGTGATAACTCCGCCCCTTTTGTAAACAAATCGAAATACGCATGCGCAAACCTGTAACTAACGTCCGTCAAACATGTAAAATCCTGAAATTAACGTACTCCGCAACGCAAGATGAATAAATTATGATGTCATATGTTAAGGTTAACGACATGCAGCGAAAACTCCCTAATTTAAATAGGTTTAGTAACATTGCGTGTTGATACCATTTTACTAAAAATTGACACTGTTTGACCCTGCCTTAAGCTCTGTCCACACTGTGAAAGTTTTTTGACAAAAAAACGGTTGTAATCCCATAGAGTACCACAGTCGTGTCGTCAAAGCACCAGGTGGCGCCCTCTGGCGTTTGTTACTGTTCATTAAGTCTGAATGACTTCATAATCTTAATGGTGTAGAATAGGCTTTCTGGAATAGGCATTTTAAAACCCAATAATTTACCATCAAAATGTACTAAAAACACAAAAAGCTCACATAATGGCTAATATAATATCATGCAGACTCCAAAAAGACTAAGAGAAGCCATGATGCTTTTAATCCGGTATTTAAACATGGTTTATAGCGCCTAATAGCCAGGGCTTCTGTCAATAACTTCAGTATTATTGGATATTAAAGAATGGTAATTAGAACCCTGAACATCATCATATTCACCAAATTAATAGGTAAATTAATCACATTATGGCTACATTCAGACTTTGAGATAAGCCGGCCGGGTTTGAGTTAAGCCCGGCTCAATGTTAAGCCCAGCTTAACTTTGCCGGGCGTTCAGACTAGCAGGATTAGCCAGGTGCGAGAATGTGCATAATAATGAACCGTAACCAAACGTGTTTCAAAACATTGCTCGCGAAACATACGCTAGCTCATAGCGTACGTAATTGAATGATGATTGGTCATTTTGTTACCCGAAGTCAATGCAAGATCCCCCTTATAAAAGTTAAACACGATGGCACGCCAGGCCTTGAGATAAGCCACCTAGTTCAGACTGGCAGGTGGATAAGCCCGGTGAGTTGAGCCGGGTTTATCCACCTAGTCTGAACTAGGCC
>NW_022731578.1:627257-642295 GCF_011630105.1 Anneissia japonica | reverse complement strand
GATTCTAAGGACGAAAACGATGATTCTCTCAACTTGGGAGGCCCTGCACCTGTCTCTTATACACATCTAGATGTGTATAAGAGACAGGTTTTAAGGGCTGATCTGAGATGATAAATTGAAAATTGCAATAAACGCATCATAAATAGTTTTAGTAAGCCTAACAATAATTATATAAAACTCAAGAGTGGTGGATCCAGGAATTCAATTGAGAGGTGACCCAGGGAGGGACTTCTACAGATTGAGCAACCACCCACCTCAGCCCCACTGCGGTTGAGGCTGAGGTAAGAAAATTTTAGGAAATAGTAGCCGGAAATAACACTTTTATTTAAATTTCTCATGATCTTTTATCAGGGATCTACTTAATAATCAAAAAAATTTAGGCCTAACTATAGCTTACTAAGCTTTAACTATACTATAATAATTGTGATCAACAAATCACAACTTACTTTTTCGCCTTTAGCACAATTTTCTTCACCTTTTAATATTATTAATATTACTATCTGTTATCACTATCGTCATCGTCATCATCATAATTATTATTATTATTATTACTACTACGCTTATAATAATAATAGAAGTAATAATAATAATGATGATAGTAGTAATGATAATACAGTAATATTCAATATGTATTTAATGTATTCTACTTACAGATATGATGCAAAGGAAGTGAGTACGGATGGTATAGACACCGCAGATTGGTGTATAATCAATACTGGAGATTCTAAACCATG
This sequence comes from Anneissia japonica, assembly GCF_011630105.1. Taxonomy (NCBI): domain Eukaryota; kingdom Metazoa; phylum Echinodermata; class Crinoidea; order Comatulida; family Comatulidae; genus Anneissia; species Anneissia japonica. The sequence goes on along the minus strand of NW_022731578.1, from coordinate 641,561 downwards.
GAAGGTCTATACAGTGATTGCAAAAGATGAAAATGAAACCAGAGGTTAGTCAATCTATTTATAGTCGTTAGTACTGAATCTATGAACAGGCCCATAACCATGGGGTGGTTGTGGGAACGGGGGATCAGGAGATCCCCACGAATCCGTAGGATCAGAAGATCCCCACGGATCCGAAAATGGAATTTGATAAATGTATAAATAATGCAATATGGTGTTTGTTTACATTTTCATGATAATAAACTTCAGTGTATTTACTAAGAAGGCAAACAACAAATAGCTTGACTTGACAATTTCTAGTACAATTCCCAGACAGATAGTGAATAGGTCTGTATTTACATATGATGTTTGTTAAACTGTCATTGCATTATATACTGTATGATATCTGTAGACTGTTTTTTTTAATCTTGTATACTATTTCATTGTATGTTTACATTATGTACTGTATGATTACTGCACCGTATTATGTTTTTTATCAGTAGACTTGTTTTTTTTGTTTTGTCTTGTTTTTTTTTTGTTTTTTATCTTGTATACTATTTCATTTTATGTTTGCATGTACATATGACAATAAATTTTATCTGTATCTGTATTTGTATAGTACAGCATTAAGCTAATAGTATAAGAGCAGCATAAGTATTTTAATTATGATAATACTTGGATACACAGTAACAGACAAGTTTACATAACATATATGAGAAGTTGATTGGATTGCTCAAAAGGGGACAATGTCCACTGTGAACGGACAATTCATTAATTTTACATATGAAAAACTACTTTTCCTCTGTTGACAATTTCTACGTAATTAACATTTAATAGATCTATAATTCTCTTCCATGTAGCTTATTAATTTCATATAATTAATTTTATACTTTAGCTCATTGTATAATTAATATTACTTGAGAGTTTTTGGTAATAAAATCTATTTAAACAGAAAGTGTGACTTGGCTCACTTGATTAATATGAAGTTTGCTGAAGGTTAGGTTGCATTATTAATGAGTATTGCTAAGCAACCAAGAAACGCAGCTCTGTTGCTTGTATGTTTCCTAGGCTCACAGACTATTTCATTTTAAATTAATATTGTTTATTATTTTTTTATTAAATTTCATGATTATTTAAATGTATTAAAAAATTATTGCTACTTGATCTCATTTTTTACTTATTTTTGTGATGTTAATAAAGAATAATTGTTTTTTTTTTAAATTTACTTATTTATTCACATTACAAAAAGGCATAACAAGTCAAAAATTATTGCATTAGGCCAAATAAAAAAAGTTATTGTGTCGGCCATGCCCGACCGACCCCAAATGTACAAAATTGAGGTTCGGCATTTTAGGTATTTTTTTTACAACAAAAAATATTTTTTTAATGAGAAAAGGCAAGAATAGACCTATCTTTGCTGGATGGTTGGCAATGCAACAGTGTTATGCAACCGTTTTGCTCTTGAATATAGTTTTTAAAATGGTCTTTTTTTGTATTTTGTACTGTTTAGGCATAAACACATTATTGATTTTAAAAAAAAGAAAAACTTTTCCTACCGACCTACCTATTTTTTGGAGTTTTGCAAAAGAAGGCCAACACAATAATTTGTTGTTGTTGGCCATACAATCAAAAACAAGCATTTACAGAAAACATTAAATTATACAGTACTAGAAAAAAATTGTTTCCATCATTTATCTGTATCATTATTTATAAGTATCGTTTTTTTTTTATTTGTACAGTACCATTGTTTATTGATATCATCTTTTATTTATATCATCCTTTATTTGTATCATCTTTTATAAGTGTGATATTTTCTTTGTATCATTTTTTTTATTGCATCTTTTTTATGTGTGGTCTTGTATAATAGATGGCTCGACTGGTCTAGAGGATGAATTTGCAAGAGCTATTGCTCACAATATCGTCCAAGAACTATGGAGCAAACGGCAGCACAAGAAAAATGATGCAACCAATGATGCATCAACTAGTACTGGAGTAGTGAAGCAACAAACCACCAAACACCCCACTGACAATCAGGTAAATGTGTCATCTCTTTACTCATAGACCCTGGCTGCATTATAGGACATACAGAAAAAAGTCTTTTTTATGAACATCCGTTTTAGGAATAGTCGATTTTGTGAATGATATTTGCTCTCGATGATGTCATTATGAACCATGTAATAATGTCAAAAAAGTTTGATTTTGTAAAATTTTTGAAGTGATAATGTATATTAACCCTTTCACTGCGTGTACCCGGTAATGCCGGGTATAAACACATATTGTTGAATTGCGCGTACCCGGTACAGCCGGGTATGTAGAAAAAATATTGTTAAAAATCAGGAAGAGGTTCTGCGCCCTCTATAGTTTTTTTCTATGAACTATAATTAACCTTTTATCGGAAAAAAGTGTTTTCGAGTGGTTAGGCGCAAAATGGCGGGTGCACGGCCTCAAAACAGACGGTACAATGTCGACGAAGCTATGGACCAGATCTTTGCAGATATGGATAGTGAAGATAACTTTGAATTGGATGATTCTTGCATTTCTTTTCCCCCAGTCGACTAGGATAGTGACGACAGTGATTCTAAGGACGAAAACGATGATTCTCTCAACTTGGGAGGCCCTGCACAGGGTCAAGGTGGCANNNNGTATGGCAAAAAGTACATCTAACAGTGATTTTCTGCAAAATTTTATATTTTCACAATTTTGAAGAAAAACTTTGATTATTTGCGGTTTTGGAATAAAACGATCAAACTAACTCTTTTTTTTTTTTGTTTTATTCACCTTGTGTGTCTGCATCATTATAAAGTTAAAAAAAAAACATTCCATAAAAATTTCATTGGGAAAAATTGGGTTTTTTATCAAAATTTGAGAAAAAACAGAAATTCAAAATGGCGACTTTGAGGTCACATGACTACCTAATTATGCAAACTACCAAATATCAATGTTCCTCGCGTAGGCCAACCTATTGCTCGCCCCAACACACAAAAAGAATTTCGAAATAACCTCTTTTAGTATTTTTTTTGAATTATTTTAAAAATTAACTTTTTTCGTTAAAAAAAGTCCCAGCACAGGGGGTGCATATACCTACAGCAGTGAAAGGGTTAACACGAATTAAAGACCACTTTTGGGACTGGGGTTTTAGTTGTCTTTAGCTGCTTTGGTTTCTAATTAGGATCCCTCTACTTAAGGACCAGCACTAAACGTGGTCTCTAAATATCTCTATTTAGAGGGAAATTTAAAAAATGATATAGTAAATGTAAGATTTTTTTTATTCAATATAAACCACTGTATACACAAACATTCATTAAGCTACATTATTTTGATGTACATAATAATAGTATCATCATTTTTTTAACTGCATTAAATCACTACATGTTTTAATGTATTCTTTATTTAAAGGGAAAATTCTCAGTATGGTCTGCCAAAACGATGATGATACATTGTGATTAAATGTTTTATACAAAGTGTTTTAGAATGGATTAATAATGAAATTCAAATAGAGTTTTTATATCATATTCCTCTTTGGCTGCTTTTTATTGACTGCTCTTTAATTTATTATAATTTATTAAGGATTTTTTTTGACAGCAACCTACTGTGGACATGAGTTAGTTGACACATAATCAATACACTCTAAAAACCAAACCTAAAGAAAAGATCGAACATTGAGAGCACTAGGTTCTAATTTGGATTATATCTGAACATGCGTAAAATTTAGTTCATTGTAGAGCATCCTTTACTTCTTCCTGCTTCAATGTAGATGAATAGTGCGTTGTCTTTTAAACAGGATCGTAGCTTATGAAATCTAGATATTAATTGGATATGTGTCCATAGCAACGGCATTGACATTATAATTTAGAGATTGTGTCCTTTTTACTTTGCAGACCATTGTCAATAAACTGTACATCCACTATTAATAGATCACTGATGCACAGTACAAGAGCTAGTGCAAATGAAAAGAGAAAATTAGCTTTTTGTAAAGATGGCTTGAGGTTTTATGGTTGATCTACAATACTGTAGTATACAATTACAGTAAAATGTGGTGTCATGAGTTGGAAAGAAGGGAGCTCAAATGTGTTCCCTGTCAACCCTATAAGTGGAAGAGATATTAAATATATGCCCTTTGTGTGGGGAAATTGTGGTAGAGTGAAATATATTTGATATTAATTGGAGTTAAAGAATGAATAAATGCTTCCCTAATGTTTGTGGTACATTTTTTTTATAAGAACTAGTAAAATTCTGCCCAGGCTCAGTGTTCTTATGTTTTTGCTAAATCAGAAAACAAAATTTTATTTTCATTTTTATTCCCCCCCCCCCCACACCCGCCATAATCTATAAAAAAAAATAAGTATGCGAAACAAGGAATAAAAACAGTCTCGCCTGAGGTAAAGATAAGGTGTGTTGGTTTTTTGGGGGTGTTTTTTTCCCCTTTTTTTTATAAAACCTCATTTGACATTTTACTTCAACCTCAATTTGTTCTTTACTTTTTTCATAATTTTTTGGCAATTTCAGTTTCAATGTTTCTATAAAATGTGTTCTTATAAAAAAAAAAAAAGTATAGTGGAATAACATGTGTGCCATTTTGTAAGAACGTGTTGGAGTGAAATGTTTGGCCTCAAAATACAGTAGTCACAAAATATTTTTAAAAATTTATATTTTGACACCTTTTGAGCAATAAGCTTAACATATCCAGAATTTTTTCCATTCTCAGAATGGGCATTGGCTACCTAGTGCATGTGTTACTTCATATAAATAAAATCGTGTCAATTTTGACATTAACCATGGAGATTTCTTGTTTTGTGTATTTTGGTATAGGATTCTAATCTATCCAGAAAGCCTGCACCCTGATTTCTAAGTTTGTAACATCTATCAATAGTATTCTATCTTGTGCATCCAATGTTGGTCATTAACATTGCACTCCTATGAAGAAACAATATCGGAAAGATACACAAATTTTGTAGCTTTAATTACTTATCTGTTAATTTCATATCTTAAATGAATTATTTTTTGCATTGCAAATTATTGTTATAAATTATTGTTAAACTGTAACTCATTCTTAGGTCAATTAAAATAAAGTTATAAAGAATCTATGTCATCATTATACAAAAATCACTATTAAGGGGACAATTTCACATTGTTGATTAGTGTCCCTGATTAGGAGTACCCCTATTAGGGGTCACCCTTATTAAGGGGACACTTTCTTTGGTCCCGACGGTGTCCCCTTAATAGGGGTTCTACTGTACTTTTATTTATTCTATAGGTTTATTGCACTAGGGAGGAAAGAGTTTATTTATAGGTTTCAGCAGCTTCATCAGCTTTATACCAGTGAATGTAATCAAACCAAAAAATATTAAAGAATAAAATACTTTTATTTGAATAACTAACATGCCAAAATATATACTTACAGTAACTTTTGACAAGTTAAAAATAACAAATGAAATACAAAGAGAAAATATAAATTTATGTTTGATGTAATTTATTTATTAAATTATATTTTACATATTCTGATATAATTATATTTAATTATTATTATTCATATTTTTATTTATTCTTCTTCATGTAATTTCCAGAGAGACTGAAGTGAAATTGAATGTCCTTGGTGGGAGGTCTGAGCTACACTGTAAATAACAAGCCAATATTGATTTTTTTTGTGTTGTTATTATAAAGACATTTGATCCATGGCTTCAAATTATATTGGAAACAATAAGTTATTTGTATTTAAAAGTACTTGTATGAGACATGAGTGTATTAGTGTTATGTGGTCTTAAGGTATTATTTTGATTTGGTCATGTTATGATTATATTGGCAACAAATTATTTAACAGTACATGTATTTGGAAACACATGTGTAGTAGTGCAATATACAGTAGGCTTAGTGTATCATAATTCTTCATTGGTTTTAAAGTTCATAGACGAGAGTGGAAAAAAAAGTAAAAATTTAATCTTGTTTTCTTAGCAAGTAGTTTTGCCAAAAACATCGAGGCAGAGGGGGAAATAAAAATAAAATGTTATTAGTGAATGTAAACAGTGTAGTAATGGGATGGTTAAATGCTTGCCAAGATAAAAGATACAAGATAACTTTATTGTTGTATAACATGATACATACAAAATTTTGTCCCAGTTGCATAATTACATACTGTACAAAGAGAAGACAAAATACATATTGCACTATAAATACAAGTTTACGGTTAAATTAATATAATTAGGAATTAATATACATTTCTTATTTTTGGAGATTTCAAATTCAAGGCAGCAGCAGGTGTAACAATAATAATAATTATAAGGAAAAACATTTATTGTTTTCTGAAATTTCCATTTTTTCGTGGTGGCGGGTGCGCTTATTGGAAAAAAATAAAATGTTATTTTTATTTGAAACCATCATTATTGGCAGACAGCGGGTTTGCTAAACAAGGTATAAAAAATGTCTTGATTTCCAATCCAAGGGTCATGGGGTCAACTTTGTGGTATAGATGGAGTGGTTAAAAGAAAGGCATGACTTGAATGAATTGTTTACATTTGTATGTTTATTTAGAATGAAGAAGACGAGAAAAAAGAAGTAACATCTGACAAGGTAGGGTAGAAATTTGTTGATATATTTAAAAATTATGTTTTAAATGTTTTAAAGTTGTATTAATAAAACTTAATTTAAAAGTAATTTCAAAAGTATGAATATTAATTTTTTTTTGATAAATAAAACTTATTTTTGAAAAAAACTTTGTTAATAAATGAATTCAAAATATTTTCCTGTGTAACATTATTATACCCGTAGTATTTTCATTAATATTGATGACCTGAAAACGTCATGTCCCCTCCCATCGTCTGGGGACTGCCTGGGGCCACCGGGAGGAATCCTGGTTGATTGAATGAAGATGGTTTAGAAATATGAACCACCAATTGTATTTTAATTTTCAGAAAGAGGAATCAGTTTCAGGCAATGAAAAGAAGACCAAACTATTTATGAAAGACATTACCGAGCAGGTGAAAGAAGCTGTCGGCCAGGAACTTGTTGACCGAGTCCTGACAATGGTCAGCGAGATGATCAAGAAGCTTGAGGATGGGGAGGAGGTGATTGAAACAACTACCACTGACCAAGAGATATTTATGAGTATCTGGGATTTTGCTGGCCAAAGCGTGTACTATACAACTCACCAAGTGTTTCTAACACCAAGAGCTATCTACATCATCGTCTTCAACTTGACACATGACCTGAACAGCCAAGCCATTGTACAAATCCGCCGTGGAGAGGGCCATAGTAATGTGCGTACACTCATTAGCCTACTGAGCTAAGCTGCTCTCCAAATTGATGATGATATAACATTATAAGATAGTGTAATATATACTCCCAAGTATTGAAATGCACGCCATCATGTCAGGATTCAATATTTCGACATTAATTATCCATATTTGCAAGCTTATATGTACAAGTACCAAAAGTGTTTAACCAATCAAGATATTACCTCTAGTAGGTGACATAGCTATGAATAAACTAAGATCAAAGCATTCTTACCCTACTGATCAAAGCTACCTACAAAAACAAAGAAAGCTCCTTTGAAGCTTTAAGCTCATTGTTAAACTGATTTGATTTGAATTTATTCGGAAGCACTACACACAAATAAACATTACAATAGAAAAACATGAATTAAACAATGAGGGTAGCCTACATATGTATGCAAATATGGATAATTTTTCATTCCTGGTGATGACAAAATTAATGTTGAAATATTAATCCCGACACGATGGCGTGCATTTCGATACTTGGAGTATGTATTATACTATCTTATCTGAGATTAAACAGTGGACCTTTCGATATAACACTATATATGCAATGTGTACCTTTTACAGGTGGAATGGATGAAGAGTGAATTGTCAAATCTAGACTTCATCAATTTCTGGGCCTGCTCGATCCATGCACACACGGCAGAAGCAAGGCCCAGCACAGCAGATGGCAACGATGAGATGGATAACACCACATCCCTGTCACCCTCAGTGTTCTTGGTGGGGACCCATCGTGGTAGCCTCAGTGATGACAAGGCGATTCAGTGGAAGATCGTATGTAGATTTCTTCAATTCTGTAATTTATTATAAAATGTTTATAATTTGTAGTGATTAGATTCTTCTTCAAGTGGTATATCAATCTTCTACCTGAGGCAATTTTACAGACATTAGTATTTCAACAGTATTGATGATATCAAAAGAGTATAGAAAAGGAAGAGAGCCTAGTCCATTTTGCAAATACTTCACTCCCCCAAGTTACACCATGGATGTATGCGCACTGTGCTCTAGTCTTGTGGAAGTGCGCCTGTTGCAACAGTATGGTGAAAAGAAGTAAAGTTATAGCACCCTCTACGGAAGTATTGTAGCATGTGGAAAACAGATAAACAAACTGTGTGTCTGTGTGGTGTAGTATTGGGTACAGCAGCCGGCATCCTCCCATATCTGTGTATGGGGATATCGTTCGTTAATGCTCACCAAAAGCACTACTGAGCTTTCCCTTTCTATACTATGGTAATATACAAGCAATCTGTTCTAATATCAATAAAGAAATAACTTTATAGAAACAATTTTAATTTATAATCAAACAGGTTGAGGAGAAATTCAGTGTCATCGCTGAAAGTTTCCAAGACAAGGTGTACAAAGGTCATTTTGTTGGTAAATTCTATGCAGTTGAGAACAACATTGATGATGAAGAGGATGAGCAGGTTGGTCAACTTTTATTAAGATAATGAGGAGTAGAACTTCCTACTACAGTACAATTGTCCGGGTATCTCATTAGCAACAAATCAAATTTTGTGATTAAAAATTCTCCTTTAAAATATCTACACTTCAGAGGGTGCCTTTGCATCTTTCTCCTACTTGATCAATATCCGTCCTCAATATATTTGAAATTTTGATTCATGGATCTAAGTAAATTTAGTATTACTATTGTCAATGATTGTGTTACAATTATTCTATAGGTGAAGTTATTGAGGAACCACATAGTGAGAGTTGCCAGCAAGGAGCGTTACATGGGAGAACACATGCCCGTATCCTGGCTGCAGTTTGAGCAGAAAGTAGCAGAGATGGTAGAGAGAGGGATTAACTTCATATCCTTAGATCAGGTACGTCATAATTAATAGTAGTCAGAGGATTGTAGTAAGAAGGTGCTTAAGTCATAACTTTTATTCAAATTTGACCTGCGCAGCTGCTAGGTGGTGTTGGCAGGTGGCAGCTTTTGTTTATTTGAAAATAACTTTCTTGCTTTGATTCTCATTGTGTTCAGGGTAAAGACATTTGCTCACAGTTCAGCATACAGGAAGACTTGGACTCCATGTTGCATTTCTACCATGACCTCGGCGTTATCATCTACTATGGGCAGACTGGAGCCGTTGATGAGTCACTACGTAATACAATCATCCTGCAACCCCAGTGGTTGATTGATGTCTTCAAGAGAGTCATTACAACAAAGGATATTGATGGCCAGGTGAGGAAATTAGTGCAGTATCTTGCTTGTGGTATGCTTTAAGCTACTCATTTTCTGGTTACTAGAATCATAATTATCAAAGCAACAAACTTAATATGCAACATACTTAATTAAGCAACCACACAGAAGTACAAATGTAATTCCAAGATAAAAAGTAATTAACAAAGCTGAGAATTCTGTTCCATATTTGAGATATTTCCATAAAATGATTTTATCATTTCAGTGGGAGAAGTTTGCTGAAGCATGGCGGCGGCTTGACAAAGAGGGTATCTTGGAGGATTCCCTAATTAACCACATGTGGTGCACCATCATTGCTCAGAAACCTGCCCTCATCGGACTCATGAGCAAGTTTGATCTGCTCTGTGAGAGAATCAAGCCAAAGGTATAATCTTGAAGCTGTGAGAAGATGATGTAATGATTTGATGATGTTCATGGAGCAATGTAAAATGTAAAATTTAAGTTAAATTTTGTAGACAACCTTTCATGCATAGGTCTGTTGTAACTTTGTACCAAATTCCGATGCCCAAGGGGATTGTTTTTCTTTAATCTATTTGGTCCTTTTCAATGTTTCCTTCACAGACACTGAAGCCAAGTGACAAGTGGGAGAAGAGCTACTTCGTCCCTTCACGGCTCAAGGATGCGGTGCACCCCAATGATGTCTATGTGCCCTCAAAGAAGGACATCGTGTTCTACATCACCTTCGGAGGCTTCTTACCAGGTACATCAATTACCATGTTATAAGTGGCATAGACTTTTTAAGAGGCACTTCAGAACTATATTAGTGTGCTACCATAAGTACTACATTTTCTATAAAGTACATTTCTGCTATCTTCCTGTATTTTCTTTTTATGTCACCTCAAACTGTGACAGGCCAATCACCTTATAATATGTTGTTTAGGCATGTTCCCAGAATAAGGTTTACCTTATTAAACCCTAAGGCTTCGAGCCATAAGAAACAAGTGGTCACTGCCAGTAAGGTAGAGCACTTGAGAGAATTTGACGTGGGTCAACATGTTGGAGTTAAAAACAATAATTAATAATTAATTAAGTACGTAAAGGGATATGTAATTAAGAGGTTGGGTCTCATATTTGGTGCGTGTTGGGGGATCAATACGCTATTGTCATGCTGACCATCTGTTGGCTAATGTTCCTGTCCCTGATGTACACGGTGGGTATACCCCAAGAGAAGTTCATGAAAAGCAGCAGGATCCACCTGTGGTAACACACCCTGAGCCTTTGCCAACGCAAAGTTCCACACTCTCCGAAACCCCAAGGGTGGTCGAAAACCCCGGAGTGTGTGAACCGGTTGAAAAAGGTCAAATAGTTCTACCCAACTGAGAAACCCCCATTGTGGAGTTCCTCCCGAATAGTTAAGGCCCCAGACCGTTTGAATTTGTAGTTCAAAGTTAGTTGAGGGAGAGTGCAGTGTACTGCACTACAGAGTATCGTATCGGCAGACGTGCTGTGTCACATTCGTTGTGCTCTTGCTGCTCGGGTTACATGGCGAGCACATTGTTATACTAAACACTGTGTTAATTTGTTGAGTTTCAGGGTTCAATAAAGTTGTAAAAGAACCTAGTATGCTTGCATATAACTTTGTACTTTTCGTGGCAAATACATAACATCCTGCTTTTTCAAGAATGTTACGATTTATAATTGCGTTTTTTTTTTGCTGAATTTTAGATGGACTTTTCCAGCGCATTCTGACACGTGCTGTACGCTGGTCACAAGAGCAAGGTGGTCGTGAACCAAAGCTCTACTTCAGGCAAGCACGCTTCTATGTTGATGATGAGCACGATGTCATCCTCCAGATGGCGCCCTTCAGATATGCCTGTATAAAGGTAAACACAGCCTTCCTTCTACATTTTCTTAAAATTATTTTTATTCTTTTTTTTTTTCGTCCTGACAAACGATATGTATATTCCCACTTAATATTAAGGAAAGAATCCATGTCCCTGACACTTACAAAAATCGTAAAGAGTCTGAATTTTATTATTATGATTAAAGTCTCGTCACAAGAATGAGTTGTGAAATAGTATTAAAATTTGTCTATGTAGGTAATTGTAGCAGAAGTTGAGATCTTTGATGACAGTGATGACACCACCGATGCTGCAGAATCCACAGCAGTAGCTCTGAAGACCCAGGAGCGACGGCAAGTAGCTTGCTCCAAGGTGCGCCACTTCCTAGAGTTCACCCTCTGCGACTTGCGACAACTCTGGATGAAGCGAATCAACTTTGCCTTCTCCATCGCCTGTCCTTGCAACAAGACATGCGAGTCACACGGCAAGCCAGGATGTAAGGAAGACTCCTGCAGGCACTTTCTGAGTCTTGATGAATGCCTGGCAATGAACATCGTGATATGTGACCACCGACGTATCAAGACAACCAAGTACAAGAAGTGGTTTCCTGCTGAGCATCCATCTCCTTGTAAGTTTTATTTTTTTCAGCAATTCGTTCCACTGGACTAATACAAGTTGAAAAATATTCTTTTGAGTAAATATTGTAAACAGTTTCTCTGGTTCATACCATCAAAAAATAAATGTCACGTGGGTAATCTAAATACGAATGAGGGTTATGCAAGTAAATAACAGGGTGGACAAGTTAGGCCAATTACATATAGAAAAATTAATAACATGTGGAGAACATGTAGAAAACTGACATTTTCAACCATTTTAAAAAATAAGTTTGGTAATCAGAGATACAGAACCTATACAAGCATGTTCTTGTTAATGTATCAGTTTTATTAATTTTGCATTTTAAGTGTCTATACCTGCCAGGGCACCAATAACAAACGAGAAGGACAAGGAGGAGAAGCTACCTGACTGGATCAAGGCAGCCGCTAAACTGCTGAATGCTGGACCCTCTGGAAGTGACTGGCAAGCACTCGCCATTAAGCTTGGTAAAAACTACATAGCTTTAATTTTGTCTTATACTGTCTTTCGTTATTTTTATTTTATGTTGTATGATGAATAATTTCTTGTACATTCATTTCATCTCAATCACCTGACACAATTTATTAGACCTTCCTATTGACCGAACAATAGATGTTACTTAAGAAAAGCCAGATATTACCAAATCTGGTATTAGTAAGTCGTATAAAGTGGCTTGCTTTACTCTTTGTTGTTTCCTGTAGGATTTACAGACATTCAGCTTTAACCTACTGAATGAATCCAATCATTATCAGTAACACTGTTTATCTTATATCATCATACATTTCACCAAATGTGTTATCCTTTACCAACTCACTATCTTCAGATTATGTAACCAAAAGTAAAATATTTTTTGTATTGTAGGCTACAAGCGAGCCAAAGTAGAATGCTTTGCAGATGAGGTGAACCCAGCCCAGGAGTTGATCTTAGATTGGATCTACAGCAGTGGAAACACCGGCTTGTCAGTGGACATGATGCTCTCGTACTTGGAACAAATGCACAGAGACGATGTTATAGAAGTCATCCACAAGGCTCAAGGTTTGGTGATGGGAATGTTTAAATTTTCATTTTTGGTCACACTGTGGTAGAGTGTAAAAGTAATCCCTCAACACTTATCAGTACAAAAATTATTGTTATGTATTGATTATCTTAAGAATAATTGGTTTGTCTTTGGTAATTAAAGGCATCTTCAACTTCTTCAGAACTCTGCCGCCTGTCTTGATACTCGTCTCATTGTCTATGTCTTAATTGGCAAGACAATGTCCCTTAATCTCTCTTTACCTAGTATAAATGAGTTCATAGCATGTTGATAAGTCATAAATTTTTTTCATTGTACTCATTGTCATCTTAGGATCAAGTGCACCCCCACCATCAGTTTTCATCAGCTACAACTGGGGAATTCAGGATTCTGTAAAGCAGCTACGAGACAGGATAGAGAGGGCAGGCTTCAACTGCTGGATGGACATTGGTCAGATGGGAGGTGGTGACAGTTTGTATGCTAAGATTGATGAAGGCATGAGGAGTGCAAAGGTGACAGAATAATAAAACAATTATTATTTTCTAGATATTAAAAACAGGGTAAAGTTCAGGGGCTCCCTTTTGGAAAGTTAAAAAAAGAAGAAGAAGAAGAAGGAAAAAGAAAATTTGATCACCTAAAATGCCTTAGAGGTTATTTTCAGGCTTATATAAAAAGCATCCTAGGGTGATGTTTTCTTGATCGGCCCCACTTTGGCCCCCTTTCGGACATCTCTGGATCTGCCCCTGAAGATGTAGGTGTAACTTTATAATTCCAATTTAAACTATTTCTTTTTCTTAGATAATGAACAATAAATTAAATTCTTTGTGCCCTAGTTGATTCATAGAATGCAACTTGTTAATGCACAACAGTACAACAGATTACTATTTAAATGCATTTTTCTGTTAACTAAAAAAAAAGTTACTATTACAGTACTATTAAACATCTGATCTGGTGCAATTTTAATCTTGTAATATTTTGTTCACTGTCGTCTTCCTGTAGATGTTTTTAAGCTCCATCTAAAAATTATATTTAAATAAACTTTCAATAATCTTCCTACAGTATATTTACTTCCCTCTCTATGGTTATCAGCATCATCAGTTGGCAGTGGTGGTATTACTAACTGATGAGAATTTAATTCAGTAATGAATCCAAGTGTTTAAGAAAATGAAATTTAACAAGATTTGTGTTGATTATCTACTGCAGGTAGTGTTATGCTGCATTACACCAAAGTACATCGTTTCTGAATCATGTAATCGGGAAGTGAGCCTAGCAGACCTGCTGAAGAAGCCCATTATCCCCATCATGTTTGACTCAGTGCCTTGGCCTCCACCAGGAGGCATGAGCTTAGCCTTTGCTAGGCTTTTGTATGTGCAGATGAAAGGTAGACATAAAATAGATGTTGGCCTAAACTTAATGTTGATTAAGTTT
>NW_022731578.1:608062-626979 GCF_011630105.1 Anneissia japonica | reverse complement strand
ATATTAGTTGATGATAAAAATCTTTTGTTTTAAGCACCTGTATATTTTGTTTATTTGTTTTACATATACAATTTAGTTTTCCTGGATTTTTACGTATTTTTTCTTTCCATGAAACCGGAATAGCATCAATTATTGTTTTTAATTCAACTAACCAATTTGCCGAGATTTTAAGCTTGTTTTTGTTATATGTATTTTGTATGTATTTTTGTTGTATGTATTGTTATACACAATACATATATATTGATAATTCAAATGAAATTATAGTAATCATATGTTCAAACTTATGTGGATATGATATGGTAATATTAATTTAATAAAGTTTGATTTTGCACTTTAATTTAATATTATTACAGGTGTTGGTGGGCATGGTGGGTCAGGTGTACAGTCCGATCTTGAGGTCAAGTACCAGGATGTCATCAGCCGTATACGCACTCACTGCCATCCACAGTTGTCCAAAGGCATCCTACATGTCAATGGTCCCACATCAAGTGACAAAACGCTATCTCACGATTCAGTGTTAAGGCTTAGAGAGGGAAGGTCTGCAGGAAACAGCACCCTCAGTCTGCAGAGACAAGGCAGGAACTCATTACAGCAACTGCAGAGGTCAACTGTTAGGAATTGTTTAGTATGTGCAATCTTATGAGGTCGAGGAAGACTACTTTTAGGCAAGTACAAAATTTGTGAAGTTGAATGACATGATGCAACAATGCATAACTAATGCAAACATAAGCTATCAAGGAGTTAAAAGACTAATGCCCGTATTCTAAATACAAACTTCGAACTAGAACTTCATGTAGTCCTCAAGTTGCAACTTAAATTCAATTTGTATTCATAAACAACGTATTCAAAGTTTATCTACGAGTAAGTCAAGTCTGAGTTGTAGTTAAGCAGAAGACAGCTGGCAAGCAACGACTGTCAAACTAACCAATAGAAAGAATTCATTTTAATAGCAGACGAAATTTTAGAGGTCTGGTAACACGGATGAATATTAAGCTGCCGTCTGTGCTTCAAAAACATATTTCTTCATAATAGATCATCATTCACTTAATTGATTTTCTATAATAATAACTATTTTAGTCATTAAAATATAACAATTTGAACAGTCCGAAAATTATGGTTGAGACCAAGTGAGGGTGGCGCCATTTTTGTTGTTGGTGTGATGAAGCTACATGACCGCAATGCGAGAAGGTTTTGTGCAAACCAGAAACTATCGCATGTGGCTAGCAAAACACATGTTAATTTTGCCTTTTGGAAGCTAAACTTAATGCCCCTTTTCTTGAACACATTGAAGATACATCTGGCCTACTTATACAATCGTTTTTATTCTTTTCACTCTATCGTGAGTTACAAAAAGCATGTTTTTAGTGAGTTAAATATTTCAAGTTGACTATTTAGTCTGAATCAATACCGACTAAAAATATCAGCCTGCGGAAGTTTTATTTTGGTCGAGGTTTGTGTGATTTAGTCAAAGTTCATTTTAAGAATACGAAATGACGTAAATTTGAAGTTTTAGTTCGAAATATGACTAAAGTTTGTTTTAAGAATACTGGGGTAAGATTTTATAGAAATGTTTATGTAGGTGCTGATTTTTATAGATACTTATGTAGGTAGACTACATGCATTCTTTCTATTGGTACTTTTGATGTTGGAGTTAAGAACATTCCTCTAATTTTGAGGAAATAAATATAATCAGTGGCATACTGTATCTTCTATGAGTCTTGAAATGGCCTGATGGGTGGGGTGTGAAGGTGAAGTTGGGTGGGGGGAGAGATCAATGATAAAGTGAGGGCCTAGCTCACAAAATAGGATGATAAGAGGTGACTTTTAACTACTACTTGAGTGCAATTTTTTTGCTTTGAACATTTCCATTGCCGCGGGGGTGGGAGAGGGGTCGGTACGACTAGTGTGGGGGGTGGGCAAGCCTTTTTGGGGATGACAAAATTTTATTTTGACGCATCAATTTCATAAGATATAATTTGTTTTACCAGTTCACAAAGTTTTGTGTAAAAAGAATTATCATCAACTTTTACACAGCATTTGCATCTAGGATAAGATACACTGACAACAGCTGACCTCAACTAATTGTCAATTGCACTTAAATTGACTTCATTTCATTCATTTCATTTATTTCGCCTTTTTTTTTTTTTTATCATAACAATACAGTAAAATATTCAGAAAATTCGAATAGGTAATCCATGTTTCCCCCAAGAGCCGGCAGGATTACCAAAAAGTAAAATAAATTACTGTCTGAGTGGCTCTCCAAGCAATGGGGGAAACATGGACTAGCAGTATAAATACATTATAAAAATATATAAATATATATAAGTGTGAAAATACAAAACTAATTAACAATTAAAATATGTTCATTACTTATATTATTATTGTTATTTTTATTATTACTATTACTATTATTATTATTATTATTATTATTATTATTATTATTATTATTATTATTATTATAACAACAATAATAATAACTACAATAATTTTAATTACAATTACCAGCATAATAAAAACCCTGCCCCACTTCACAAACCAACAAACACCTCTCCATTAGCCCACCACTGCCGACAACTAGTAGTTGCCATATCCATTGCCATGTAACGCAACCATGTTTTGATAGAACGTTGTGCACATGCAATGGGTTTAACTGTCACAGGATTATTCACTAGATTGAATGAATCACAATTTTTGCACTTTAATTATGATACTTTTTTTACATTCCAGTAAAACTACATTCAAGTTTCACCTTGTTATATAATTTTTGTAACAAAAATTTCCATAGCTTTTTGTAATGTATATTTATCTATTTATCATTCTCTCTATGTAAAACATATCAAAGATATGTTGTGGTTATATGTTATATCTTGTAATCTGTTTTTTATGTCATTGCAACATTGCATTTTATTTTTATTATTTTAACAAATAAGAGAAATAGAGGCATTCTTTTGGTAAGATAAGTTAACTGATATACCTCTGACAATACACGCAAACACCAACAAATAAAAATTGCAGTATATTTGATAAGAAATAATCCAAATTGCTTTTAGGTCAATGCTGAATGCTAAATTAGTTAATTTGCTCAAAAAAGTTATGATAATTGATATCTGACTATCAAAAATTGATTTACTGGTAAAACTTTTCAAATGATTTATTTAATTATTTTCCATTCCCGTAAAAGTATGAATAATTTTCTTGGTTAAGATAGTATAATACATACTCCAAGTATCGAAATGCACACCATCGTGTCAGGATTCAAATATATGGCGATGGCGTGCATTTCGATACTTTGAGTATGTATTGTACTATCTTATCTGAGATTAGTCAGTGGACCTTTCATTTTTCTTTGTTTCATAGTTAAAAATTGGTAATATTTAACAATTATAGTCACATGTAAACTGATACTTCACTCTGTTGTTTGCGTGATATTATAAAGTATTATGGTAGCTATCAGAGTCTTGGTTTAAGCAGATCATAGCTTTTTATGTTAACAGCCTCATTGGTGATCTGTACCACAAACAGAATTTCTTATAAATAAAGTGTTTTATTTTTATTTTATATGAAAACGGACCAACAAATGTTTCCTATTTTGTAAATTGTTTAAGATGTAGATATTGGGGGAGGGGCTTTCAGAATGTATGTTCTGAATGGTATTTTATGATTGGAACATCTCAAAAATGAAATGAGAAAGGATGTCACTCACCCTGGCAAACCATAGGCAAAATGCATTCCAGAGGTCCAGTTATCACAGCAGATAGTGTTTGGGATGCTCTCTATCCTGGTTACTGCCAGTGTATACTGAGGTTAACTACTGTATTTCGTGCAATCTGATGGAGGGTGAGGGGTTGATATATTTAGTCTGCATTGACTACCAATGTACTTATCCGTCCGTTTTGAGCCTATTACTGCCTGTGGCCAGGCTATTTTATATTATGTTTTCTATATCAGTGCCTTGAACATTGAAATGAATAGAAAAACAATTACTTCAGTGGAATAATCAGTGCCATTTTAAATTGGATTTTGTTGTATATAGTTTTAAAGTAGTTTTCTGAGATCTGGAAAATTAATGTACTAAATCGTATATCATAATACACAAATGTATAAAATTTGTCTGTAGTTGTTGATACATGATAAAATACATTTCACTGGTATTGAAACAAACCTATCTTTTATAGAAGATATAGTTTTATATTTATCAGATAGAGCCACATTCCATTGTCTGTTGTATTGACAATGTGTAACTTTGTACGTTGTTATGGAGTATATTGCAACCAACATAATTGTTTGAAGAGCATGTGTTAAAATAGGAATCCAAACACTTTGGCAAATCTATGTAAAGGATATGAAATTAATAATGTTGTGAATGGCATGTTGCTTAACATGGAAGCAGTTTGGCGCAGCGGGAATTGTTTGGTTTCCCAACCTCGAGGTCGGGGTTTCAATCTCTCGCTGTGCATTTCGCTTGAGCAAGGCACTTTATCTGCATTGCTTCCCCCCACCCAGGAGTATAAATGGGTACCTGGTGGTGTTGCTTGCTACTGCACTGATTACCATCAGCAACACTTGAAGCATGTGGACCCAATGACCACGGAAAAGAATTATGCTTTATAACCTCAAGGAAGAGATGCATAAATGCCTATACCAGTACCAGAAACACATTATCATCATTTAGAGCGGATGTGTTATGAGCATTAAAGATGTATTGCCCCTTGCTAATGTCAAAAAATCATAAAAAATAATTTTGAAATAAACTTCCTCATATTGCAATAGCATACAAATTATTAACTTGTGCATAAAAATTATTGAATTCAAAAAATGTGCACCCTGATTTTTAAACCAAAAAATTAAAATAAAAACTGGAAGTGTTTCTATCATTTTTTGCTGTATACTGATGGGTAGACATTTTTTAAATACACTAATGTCTATGTTCAAGTTGATAACTTTTATGTTACTTTAAAATGGGCAAGTTAATTTCAAAAAATATTTTTATGATTTTTTGGTATTTAACATCAGAAAATACATCTTTAATGTGGCAAATGTTGTATTTTCTTTGTGACTCATAGAAAAACCCATGAGAACGCTGGCTATGTTGGTATTATTAACCCTGGTCTTTGGATCTATAGATTGACAAACTGGCACAGTGTGTAAGCGCATCATTCACTCCCATTCAGCCTGATTTATATTGTTATCTATTTGAAAGTTTTTTTGCTGAAGTGGTCCAGTTTCGGTTCACCCATTTTAGTTATTGTCGGTTAGGTTTATTGTCATTTTTTACCTGCTTGGCAGAAACACCTTGATCACAGTTCTTTTGAACTGCTTGTGTAATTGCCTTTAATGGTTATAGTTTTTGTGCAATGTGGTATGTTATTTTTCATGATATCCCATAGACCTGATTGGTTGGGTACTTATGTAAACACATAAAATACTGTATGAGTGCTATATGTAGAAGTGCCTTGCATTTCATTATGCATTTTTTTATTTTTCTTCTTTCTATAAATGTTAGAAACTGATACACTAAATTTATTGACTTTATACAAGTGCATTATCATCATTATTATGGAGATTAATTACTTTTTTGACTTAACAAGCATATTGAGACTTCTACAATAGTTTCATGTCATAGGGTTCTTTCAATAAATGTTAGAAACTGATACACTAAATTGATTGATTTTATCTAAACGCAATATCATCATTATTATTACACAGATTAATTACTTGTTTTACTTTACAAACTTGTAGAGACTTGATTCTACAATAGTTTCATGTCACAATATTTTAGTCGCTATTTGAGGTCCCAGATGAGAGCAAATAAACAAACTGTAGTTATTAAAAACTTGTGACTGAAGTGGTCTATGATTACAGGTGTAATTGTATCCAAAGAACTTAAATAGCAGAAGAATGAGCTGCTCCGCGGATTTTGTATTGAAATTGATGGGGTAGAATTTGAACATTTTACTAACCAGAGCGGCACCTTTATTGCTGTTTGCTGTTTATTATTTCCATATAGCGCCGCTGCGCAGAGAGGGTACAATTGCTCTCCGTGTACCAACAATGCCTTTGGAACTGATGTTCCACTATATTGGGAAGCTGCTCTATCTTCTGCTATTTATTGTCTTTGTTGTATCCTGGAAGTTGTAATGTGCCTTATCAGGAGTGTCAATCAAAATTCACTACTGACCAACCAGAACAGGGCTAGGAATACGCGCACATCTAATAAGCGCACACGAACGTCCCACAAGCTTAGCAACATTATTCAAGGGGCGGCTAAGCAGAAAGATTCATTTCTATTCCGGAGCTGCTTTTTTTTTTTTTTCTTCTTGCATCAAAAACCTTAATAGAATGACGTATTATCATGCTGATTATTCAGTACGTTCCCAAATTACGAAAAACAAGTTCGCAAGTGACTCGGGTGGGAATCAAACCAGAGCCATAACCACTAGACCGTCGTGCATTCGCTTTATAGCAGCGGGTACTGCAATGCTATTTCGAGAGGTTATAGGAATTATGTTTTTCGCTACCCGAAATATTATCGACATGTAGAACCAGACATTGATTTAGTGATTGAGTGAATAGTGGGTGATTAAGTTAGTGATGAGTAAACGACTGATTATAAGTGAGTGATTGGGTAAGTGAATTATCAGAAGGTAGGTAAACGATTAAGTACAGGAGTGATCGATTGATTGAATTCACTTATGCTGTTTTACCATCTGTCCACTGCCAATTATATGAGAATAAAACACAGAAAGGACACATAAAACAATCATAAATTTAATGATTATTTTTTCAAATAATTCAAATTCGAACGAGAACAAATAGTGATTTTGGTAATGAAATTACAGAGAAACAGTCGCTATGCGCTTAAAAACTGAAGTTTTGAAAAAACAAAAATGTAAACAGAGAAAGACATCCTGAAAATACCAAAGAAAAACAAAGACTCCAAGCAGCAGAATGAACCACTACTGTTCTCCAGCACTTTGGGGGCGTAAATGTTGATTATAGCTTCCAGACCTTCACATAATTCACCTGCATGGCAGCATCCTCACCATTGTTGGTGTCGGGGTTCCAGGTAGGGTACCAGTTGTTCTTGCCCAGCCAGAAGTCCTTTGCTGCAGTTGGTGAGTTGTTAAGCCATGGTTTTGGATACGGAGAATTTGTAAACGAATCGCTGAAATAAGCAGTGCCTCCCACAGCAACGTTCATAATGAGGTAAAACTATACAAGATTACAATTCGAATGATTATTATTGGGTAAATTGTTCTCTATAAAAGAATATATTTCCAAATTGGTTCATCATATCATCATCATTCTCATTGCATTCATCATCGTCATTGTTGTTTTGGTTACTGTAATTATCATTATTGTAGTTTTTATGCTATGTTTTATTTCTTTATTTTCTTCATTACTATGTGTCCTACAATCTAATTTGTTATTCATTTATTCAGTATTTGACTTTACATATTCATTTGCATGTAGCGTGCTCAAGTGTGCATTTGTTTTCTTTTTTTAAGTTGCTCAAGTGACTGCTTTGTAAATCCACCATTATTCTGTTACCAACTTGCATCTTAACAGTATATTTCATTCAGGATTACTTTACTTAATTTACTTTACTTGGATCATTACAAGAAAGTTTTGAAGATTTTTTTTCTTGTATTTACTTATGGATTGAACTGCATTTTCATTTACAATGGAGGATTTCTCAATAAAAGTTTCAAATATTACTGTTATTATTATTATTATTATTATTATTATTATTATTATTATTATTATTATTATTATTCTTATTATTATTATTATTACTTCTACTATAGCGATTATCGTTATTATTAGTGTAAAGTGGCAATGAATTACAGGTATGTCTATGTCATGTTCATCATCTTCATCATCATCATCATCATCAGCATCATCATCATCATCAGCTTTATCATTATCATCATCATTATTCAAGGATTTATCTTATATTTAAAGCCCTAGAATTTTCATCATCATAATCATCATTGCCTGATATTAGTATCAATATTACTATAAATATGATCAATTTTGTTATTGGTTCAAATAAACAAGGTTAGGCTACCGGTTGGTCGAATGGTACCAACTTGCTGCTGCTATACTGCCATGGGTTATCAATGCCTGGTGCATCTTTGGCAAAGTTACCCAGTCCCCAGAAACCTTCGCTGCCTGGATCAACAGTAAGAATTAATTCATCGTCAATAAAAAACCTGGAATGAAAAATCAGTTAATTTCATAGAGTAAGTTTTCGTCTATGATGTGTTAATCTATATTATTATTGTTATTATTATTATTATTATTATTATTATTATTATTATTATTATTATTATTATTATTATTATTATTATACAAATAACAATTTAAAAAATTGATAATAAATAATAATGATAATATTTATTTGGCAATCAAGAATAATTTAGCCTGGAGTGAGAATAGGCACAAGCCCAAACAGATACTGCACTCACTCCACCTTATAAATATTGAAAGAACTGTACACAAAAGCATTAATTACACAACCAATCAAGTTTTTGTAATTAAACAAAAACAAGAATAAATGCAGGAAACTATTAATTACAAACACAATGCTATTGCTGTACAGTACTACTAATATAATGAAATATACTGCTTGAGCAGATTTAAAATAGGCCTATGAGATTGATGAAGAATTTTATACTGTCTTACTTTAAGTTGTCCGCCGTCCACTCCATTGCATACTTGTGGAAAGAACTTCCAAATGTGCCACTCGATAACGTCCTAAAAACGAAGTTCATGGTTTATTTCATTTAAAATATTGTCGGATAATATACTGTTTTGCCTTTGGCACCCGGTTTCTGTCTACATAGCGATAAAATAGTCGATTTTCTAGACAAACGACTTACTTTGTAGCATGAGTCTTAGGATAACCATTCATTGGCCAGAATGGACCCCAGTGCATTGTGGATCCCATCTGCTGGACTCCAACATCGTCACCATTTGAGTCTTTTAGATTGAGATTGCCTATAAAAAAAAAAGACTAAATAAGTTCTGTATATGTTTATCTCGTTACTGAAAACCCCGAATACAACTGAAATAGCTATCGGAGGTGTTTATAATGATAATACGAATGATCACCTATAATATCTTGAAATAGCATTAATAATAAAATATATAGGCCTAATAATAATAATGATATTTATTTTATTTTCTATAAAAAGTATTTTTAACCGAAAGCAGAGTCCTGCACTATTTTTTCTAAAGTTATATATGTATTAATATATTTTAGATATATATAGGCCTATTGTACTGTTTAATAACTGAAAAGCAAACACGACACAGTTCTAAATGTTACCGATAGCAATTCCATAATTTTATGATATAGCTTGGAGCAGCTGAAAAAAAACAACTTAAAACATAACCTTACCCCTGGATTCGACAAGGTCAATCTCACCAGACGCTGGCCATCCACCATAATTGTTGTGTTTCGGGAGCAACCAGATTGCTGCAAGATATTCATTTACAAATAAACTAAAAGCTAGATCCCCGTCAGCGATAAATCCGATAAATTAATATTGACAACAGTCGTGGTACCAGGATTTTTCCGACGAGGGGAAATGGTACTAGTCCGATGTCCCCGACGGGAAGGCCGATTTCCGGACGATAACATAAGTGAGCCCAGAGTCAAATATTCTATTAATTTTCTCCCGAAGAGTTGTGTTCTTCCGATTGGAGACCGACCAGTTTTATAATAGGCCAAATAAAGTTGTTGCTGCTAAAGCTTGGTTTCAATAGAATCGCTCACCCTATCGGTGACAGTCGCCGATGATTACCGGGAAGATTGAACCTGGTTCTAATATGCCGATTTTGTTGCAGACGAATGCACCCTGATTCGTCTGCAACGCAATCGGCAAATTTCAAACAGGTTCAGCATTCCCGATAACTGTCGGCGAATGTCGCCGATAAGGTGAGCGATTCATGAAAACCGAGCTTTAGCCGAGATAGCGAAAGATTGCGGGTTCGATTCATTGGAGGCGCTACGGGGCCAGGGGGATACTGTCGGGAGAGCCTTACGCACCCACCCCCCTCCCTTCAGTCGAGGAGATAAAAAATTATATGTATTTTCTACATGTCAATAGACTCTAAAATCGATTAAATAAGCCTTTGAAACCCCTGAATTGTCATTTTTTTGGGGTGGGGGGCCTTCGCCACCACTTTCAATGGATTTTGAGGGACACCCGACCACGCCCATATTTTTCTTGTCGGGGACCTCAGCCCTCCCCCGTTGGGGACCTTTGACCTGCTGTCGGGCGCAGCCCCTGGTTCGATTCCCACCAGAGACCTATTTTTCATACAACTAATAAGGAATTTTCATTGTTGAACTGTGTTTGATACGATTTATATCATCATGTTTGTATATAGGCCTAATTGAGCACTGTATTAATATCTATTTGATTTATTGATGTAGGTAATATGAATCGTACCTGGCCAGAGCCAGTCTCCAGTCGGCATCTTAGCTTCGACTTCCAATCTACCGTGAGTAAATGCAAAGGATTTGACAGTCCTAAGTCTGGCGGATTGGATAGGGTTGATGTAGTTGCTAGCACTTCCCGATCTCTCACAGCCGTAGTAATAGTTACCGGTACAAAGATCAGCCGGTGATGCGCCTATAACAAATCAACATCATTATAATAATGATGATGGTATTATCTAAATATCACTGCAATACTTGGAGAAAATTCTGATGATATTGATAGAATATAGCATTTACACATACATACCAACATTTATAGCACTGTCCAATGAAGATGAGAGCGTTTTTCACTGTTTTGTATATTTTTACTAATAGGCCTATACTGTATAGCGATGAAATACATCCATGTATTGAAATATGGACATAGAAAATGTGTAGATCTGCTAAAAGAAAACCGTAGCCTATATCATGTGTATTTCAGATGTGATTTAACAAATGAAATATTGTGTTATACGAAGAAATAGACACTTGCCAACGCTTTAGACATAGGCCTAACAATAAAACTTATGTATGAATGATTGAATTTTAGTTATTTCATGTGTAAGATGTCTTAAACACCAACCCCATATGTTCAGAACACCACTGTTTAAGAATCCATCGCCGTATTTGTCTTCAGTCAAAGTCTGAAAAAGTAAACAAGATGAATACCATAATATATCAGTACCGTCTAGCCTTTTTAGCTAATGATATCGCCATGGTTATAGCGAATATCAGCAACGTATCCAGGAGTCTTTAAATTGGTGAAGGAAGGTGGGGGTGTATTTAATTATTTTGCAGATAGCTAGTGCATTAGCACTCCAACTTACTGGTTAGAAAGAGAAAATATTAAAATTACTTTGACTAAGGACAATGATTGTGTTTAAACTTAATATATTAGACGTTTATTATCATTTGAAACATTGAAATACAGGAAATAACTGTCATCGGTAAAATAACTATGATTGTGAGACATAATACATAGCAACATCATATTGTAGCATAGGAACTTATTTTACACAAATATATTTAAGGTATTTCATTATATCTAGAAAAAAACCCAGAAATACAGAAGCCTAGAAATAAATTTTTCTAATAATAGTAAGCTTACTTACGGGTTTAATGTACAGTTTACCGTCTCGTACGTAGCTGTTTGAACGGTTATTTGTATAATACTGGAATTCCCAGTTCTAAAAAGCAATTGTGTAATTAATTAAAAGACATGAATCCACTACAGCATGACATCTTTATCCCACAGTAATCTAATCACTCAAACTTCGGAATCACTGACGAGTAAAGATCAAATTTAGTTATTATATAAAATACATAAAATTATAAAAATACTCTAACCTACTTCAGATCATACGTTGAAAGTTGACGGTACACTTAATACGGTAGTTTTTCCTCTGGGACCCACCTACCTCCACTGACTTTCATATTTCTTTATTTTGTTCTACTTCATAGAAGCTAATAGTATATTTCATAATAATTCATAAAAGCTCAAATATTTTTTGAAAATCCCTAATAACCCTACTAATAACACTAAAGTAGGGGCAGCAGTGGTATAATATTCTCGATTTTTATTTTATTTGGTTCATGGATACAAAGTCATAAATTGATATTTTATAATAATTGATGGTACTACTAAGAACAATTACAAAAGTATAATCGTCAGTGTCTGACTGCACGTTATGCCTATAGAACAGTTTACAGAGGGAAATGATTCTATCTGCCTATAGCTTGTGTAGGCCTCAGGATGGACGTTTTGCCTATAGAACAGTTTACAGAGGGAAATGATTCTATCTGCCTATAGCTTGTGTAGGCCTAAGGATGGAGAAATGTAACATTTACCCCTCCTCCTCCTGCTGTAATTTCGTGTTCCCATCTATCGAGATCAAACGTGTCGAATTGTTCATCAAATATCAATGTTCCTTGAAATAAAAATATTTATGTTTAGAAACAACAATTTATATCAGTTTTATTACTTAGGCCTAGTATAAGCTCAGTATGTTTTACTATGGTGTTATAATTTATGGTTACATTAGCCCAGGAAAACGTAAGTCAATTTTTGATTATCATATTATATAGATTGAGACTATCTTCTCTGAGAATCATTCATTGTAGCCTATTCCTTAAAATAAAAATCTTTGTTTAGAAACAACAATTTATATCAGTTTTTTACCTTAGGCATAGTATAAGCTCATTATGTCTTACTATGTTATAATTTGTGGTTGCATTAGCCCAGGAAAACGTAAGTCAATTTTTGATTATCGTATTATATAGAATGAGACTATCTTCTCTGAGAATCATTCATTATAGCCTATAAAACGACACTATGTTCTGACCCAGTACAGTTTTGTAATGAGCAGTCGAATTTTGACAATGCCTACCACAAACTAGAACCCACCTGGTGATACAAGACCTGGTTTAAGCTGCGTCCACACCGAATCCGAATTTTCGGATCGTAAAGCCTACCGAACCAATCAGTGTGTCAAAGAATAGGGACGTTGAGTGTTCAGCGTGCGCATCGGAAAAGCGGTCCGATGTGAATGCAGCTTTACCATATAAGATACGGTAGTATAATACATACTCCAATTATCGAAATGCATGCCATCGTGTCGGGATTCAATATTTCGACATTAATTATGTCATCATCAGGATGTCATCATCATTAATTATGTCATCATTTTTTTTTTATTATCGTATTATTCCTATATAGATTGAGACTATCTTCACTGAGAATCATTCATTATAGCCTATAAAACGACACTATGTTCTGACCCAGTACAGTTTTGTAATGAGCAGTCGAATTTTGACAATGTCTACCACAAACTAGAACCCACCTGGTGCATCTGACGTGCCAGCATCTCCGCCGTCACCTGGTTTGGTTGTAGGCACTTTCGGTGGAGCATTAGTTGGCGTCGATCCAGAACCTAGAATGTTATTCAGTTTATTATTTTTATAAGACACCAATATATACGCAGTGTGACCTCCATTTGATAACAAAATAATGCACATGACTTGGAATCAAGAATCGAATTCTCCAAGTTAACAACAATGATAATAATTATGTCAATTATCATTTATTTAATAAAACATATTTCTACAGGATCAAAGAATCAAGGAATATTTTCGACACAGTCGAAATTTGGATCCAGGTGCTTGAACAATGGGTTAAATATGTATAAAGATAAAATATATTTAGTATTATATTACAGACATTAAACTTGCATTATACACAGCCAAAATAACAAAAACATATGAAAACATATGTAGAACATACAAGACCTAGTTTAAGCTGCGTCCACACCGAATCCGAATTTTCGGATCGTAGAGCCTACCGAACCAATCAGTGTGTCAAAGAATAGGGACGTTGAGTGTTCAGCGTGCGCATCGGAAAAGCGGTCCGATGTGAATGCAGCTTTACCATATAAGATACGGTAGTATAATACATACTCCAAGTATCGAAATGCACGCCATCGTGTCGGGATTCAATATTTCGACATTAATTATGTCATCATCAGGATGTCATCATCATTAATTATGTCATCATTTTTTTATATCGTATTAGGCCTATATAGATTGAGACTATCTTCTCTGAGAATCATTCATTATAGCCTATAAAACGACACTATGTTCTGACCCAGTACAGTTTTGTAATGAGCAGTCGAATTTTGACAATGCCTACCACAAACTAGAACCCACCTGGTGCATCTGTGCCAGCATCTCCGCCGTCACCTGGTATGGTCGTAGGCACTTTCGGTGGAGCATTAGTTGGCTTCGATTCAGAGGCTAGAATGTTATTCAGTTTATTATTTTTATAAGACACTAATATATACGCAGTGTGACCTGCATTTGATAATAAAACAATGCACATGACTCGAAATCAATAATCGAATTCTCCAAGTTAACAACAATGATAATAATGATGTCAATTATCATTTATTTAATAAAACATATTTATACAGGATCAAAGAATCAAGGAATATTTTCGACACAGTCGAAATTTGGATCCAGGTGCTTGAACAATGGGTTATCTTTAACAAGTTATATACAATGGTTTTATCTTTAACAATGGGTTAAAGATAAAATATATTTAGTATTATATTACAGACATTAAACTTGCATTATACACAGCCAAAATAACAAAAACATATGAAAACATATGTAGAACATACAAGACCTGGTTTAAGCTGTTTCCACACCGAATCCGAATTTTCGGATCGGAAGCTGAACTACCGAACCTATCAGTGTGTAAAAGAATAGGGACGTTGAGTGTTCAGCACGCATCGGAAAAGCGGTCCGATGTGAATGCAGCTTTACCATGTGGTTGAAATTAAAACAATATTTTGCCGCGACGTTAACCTTAACGTTAACGGATTACGTCATAATGTATTCATCTTGCGTTGCGGAGTACGTTAATTTCGGATCTATACGTGCTCGACGTACGTTAGTTACGGGTTTGCATGTATGCGTATTTCGATTTGTTTACAAAAAGTGGTGGAGCTATCGCATTGCATGTTGGGTAGTTAAGGCTAACGTCGTGAGACGAAAACTACCTATTAATTGTCGCGGTACCGTACATCTTTAATGTGTTTACCTGTCCAAGACAAATCAAGTTCCTGATAACCAAGTCCATTGTAAAGAACATATAGCCAGTAGTTGACCACATCACCATCATTCACCGTCACTAGCGTGTTTTCATGAACCCAATAACCATCTAAAAACAGACAATTCAATTAAGATATTATTGATATTCATCATGAATAAAAACAGTTATGATCAAGAAAAAATCAAATTAAAAAGTAAAATACAATAGAATGTCGTTTTTTTTTTTTGTTTTTTTTTTTGTTTTTTTTTGTTTGTTTTTTTTTTTATTGAGGAAGACCTGTAGGCCTACGCCACTTTAAAGTCAAGTGACAGTGTGAGCTCAAGCATGGCTCAAGTATCATACGTCTTTCAAAGGCCGATATTCCATGACCGGCTTGATTACATTGAACTCGTTTGCACCCAAAGTTAAAATCAAATTTAATCTTTAAAGAACATAATTGTTTGGATAGAAGAATATTTTTGTTTTCATTTGATGTGTTGGAATTGACTGGTCATTCATATGCGTAACACGTCAGTTGTAGTGTACGGAAATATAATGATACACAAGCACAGCCATCTCTTGCCTGTTGATTTATACCACCATCAATCATCCCACCAGGCAGCAGTCATGACTGCTCCAATTTCCTTTACTCCTTCGGAATGGTTACCTCCACTGAGCTAGATAATCGTTCCAGCTTTACCTAAAGTGTGAGTGTTGATTTATTCACAACTTTCGAATAAGGTTATTTCTCATTTATTTCTCATTTTACAATCTCTAATTTTACAAACTAATTTGCTATTTTTGAGATATTGTAATACATACTTGAAGTATCGAAATGCACGCCATCGTGTCGGGATATAAATATTTCGACATTAATTATGTCATCATTATTACTGATGATGACATCAGTAATAATCAAAAAAAGGAAAGATGACAAGAAAAGGGGAAAGAGAAGAAGGGAAGTAAGAAAACAAAATACATAAGAGTAATTACAAATAATAACATACTGTATGTTTTTTTTTTCAGTTTTATTGCTTTCAATTTTACTTTATATAGTATATTATTGTGATTATTACAAATTAAAAAAGTGCGGTACTTTTTGGACTTGTCACATCATAGTTCCAATCCCCGGCTGCTACTCCTGGTAAGGCCTTGTTAATGCTGTAGTGTACGGCAAATAGGCTAATCCCAGGTCCATCTGCAATATATAATGAATGACTCATTAAAAAAAAAATATCACAATTTTAATATTTCTTTGCTGTTTACCAATTTATTATACCTGTTTTAATGTTTTTAATGATCCTGTTGTCCATTCCTTTTTAATGTCTTTTATATAGGCCTATAGATTTTATTATACATTTTAATGTATGTACTGTAATATTTTATGTAAATGATTATCATGTTTTTCCTATAAAAATGAGCCGTGTAAGTCTAGATGATATAAACAATAAATTAACGACAAACAGTACTTTACACCAACAAGATGTATACACAAATTTTAATAATAAAAAATTAAGTGCTGCTAATGTTTTACCTATTGTATTGATAAAATCAAATCAAATATAAATGAGCCAAGTAATGATATTTTTAAATAACTTACAATTAGTATATATGAATAACCTTTAACCTTTATATTGTATGTCTCACAATCATTTGTAATTTTGTTTCTACTGTTATTTTTATTGCAATTTTTTGATTATGAAATAATAGACCCTGAGTCACCTTGCATTAATGGGCTTATAACCTTTTGCTAGCGATCAAAACAACAAGAATTATATATTATTCATTACAATTACACAGTATACATAGTAGTTTGTAAATATACAGTATTGCATGTGTCTTTTACGATACAGACACACATATTTGTGTGTGGGATTAGTAAATAAAAAATATAAATCAAATCTAGACAATAATAAACTAAAAATTTTTAAAAGCAAACCTGGAATTGAAATCCTTAGTCCCTTCGGTGAAATCAGTGACAATTGGGCTGGGGGGACGGTATAGGCCGCTACAGACGATAATACGAGACACAAGGCCAAGCCCGCTAACGCAACCTGTTCCTTCATACTTCACGAGTCCGGACACCTGTTAAACTGATGGTTGCCGGAAACCTAATTAATAACCGAATATCATTGACGTAAAAATAATTGTTATCACTTATTCTAAATATTATATAAGCAAAAGGTTATGAGAGACAAGAACAATTGATAATCTGAATTAACATATGTTGTTTTAACCTAATAATTAATAATTTATTGACATCACTATTTATATCGGTAGCGCTTAACAGGTGGTGCTACTTGTTATTGTTCAGAGCCTTCTTTGGCGTTTTATAAATATTGATTATCATTTTATATGGAATAATTTATCATCTTGTTACCACCATGCTTTCTAAATATTAACTTAAGTGTTAAATAATAACTTATAGTGTTAATATTTAAATCACTTGTTTTGACGTAGTACTGAAGTCTAACTTACTGATTCTAACATTCTACCTCGTCATTTATATATTTTTTTTAATTTAATAATTATTTTTAAACCTATATGTTTAAGCTTTTGTAGTTGAGAAAGTCTCATTTTCAATCTTTGATATTTAATTTTAGCCCCAAAACCTTGACTCAGAAATACTGGGATGGTGTCCGGCGGGGGATAGTTTTACCATTGTTTAGTTAAGTTTTAAATGTATTTAACACGAATATTTCGTCCATTCACGTTTATTTTAAAACAAGTTAGATAAGAAAGAGGTAAATCAGTAGCCTACTAATTATTATTTAAGAGTCTGTATTTGCACGGGCGAGACTGCCACTCGTGCTTATCGTTGTTTATCATTTGATTGTTGTTTTAATCATGGACCTAATAATTAATAATTGATTGACATTCCCCATTTATATCGGTAGCACTCAACAGGTGGTGCTGCATACATACATCTTAAATACAAACTGAATCTTTAAAAAAAAAACTAATGAAAAATGATTCGATGTTATGCTATGGCAACCGCAGGTCCCCGGATACCCAGTCAAAATTTTCCAATGTGTAGACATACATATACGAGGACAAATAAAGAATTATTTTAAAAATATATAAGTGCAAAACAAAATTAAGCAAGGAAAATAATATACATATATCTATATATATATATAAAAGTGCTAATATATGTATATGTATATATATATGCCTATATATATATAAATCATCAAAGAAAGGTAAATACAGTGTTCGAATAAAGGACATAATAATACATCGTGTAGCATAGCTCTCAGCGAATGTAGTCCTGTAAATAAATTTATAAAGAAATTTTGTAATAGAATGCCTCTGGCGGGACTCGAACCTGCGACCTCCCGCTGTCAATGCAAGCGTCATAACCATTAGACCACGGAGGATTCATGGTTGAACAGATTCAAATACCACCAGATACACTCCATTACACAATAAGTACGACTAGAAACAAACAGTTGCGTATAATATAAATCAAGATAGCCGTTAACACTGTTAAATTATATATATAAATCATCAAAGAAAGGTATATACAGTGTTCGAATAAAGGACATAATGATACATCGTGTAGCATAGCTACCATTAGACCACGGAGGCTTCATGGTTGAATCTGGTGGTATTTCAATTGTATGTATTATTATGTCCTTTATTCGAACAATGCATTTACCTTTCTTTGATGATTTATATATGTAATTTAACAGTGTTAACGGCTATCTTCCCGTAAGAAAATAATGTATAGAATTTCTAAAGAAACCATTCTATAAAATTTCTACAGCTTTTCTATAGGCTAATTCTATATGATTTTCTAAACCAGCTTTATAGAGTTTTAATAGATTTTCTACA
>NW_022731578.1:605903-607763 GCF_011630105.1 Anneissia japonica | reverse complement strand
CTTTCATACCGGTAGTTTATATTTAAATATTAAAAATTGTTTATAAATTTATTTAAAATACTATATGAAATAATGTAATCATTAAAATTTATGATAATAATTGATGTTTAAATAAAGCGAAAGATTGAAACACGTTAAATACAGACACAAAGTATACATAGACCTATTTCTAGATTACAGAAACTAATCTGTATTAAAATGATATAAATTTATATATATATATTATATATATATAAATATATATATACATAAAAATATTATGCGTAAATATGTATTTAATATAACAAATTAAATTTAAACGAAACTATGGAAGAAGCATAGGAAGAAAGAATAGGAAAAAAAATTGAGCAGCTGAAATATTAAACAAAAATGAACAATAATAATAATTTTGTCATTATTGCATCACATTTTTGTGAAAATAACCCACCTTAAAGGACTATCTGTCGTTTTCTTCTTTGCCACAGCGGACGAAAAAAAGTCAGTTATTCTACGACGTTTCATAATTCTTTATCACTAAAAATTAACAAACACTCGTTTTGACGCACTCCGTTCTGTTGTGTGTCTGCTGTTGAAAACAACCTTCCTAATTTTGTAACTGGCTATGATGACTGAGATGGACCATGTTGACTTATTAATAATATTTTGTTTGGGATGGAAAAAAGGAGAGACAATTTCCCAAAAATGCTCCTTCAGCAAATAGGTTAGTGTGCGCTGTGGACAGGATGGCTATGGAATTTACTAACCACACAGTCCACAATCAGGTGATTAATTCGCAAAACTTTAGCTGCACTTGGTGGATTAAGTCGCAAAAATTTAGCTTCGTTTTTGTGGCGGAATTTACTCTAGGTAGACGGCGATCGGTTTCGTTACAGGTTGGTACATTTCTTACAAACATTCAGGCAAAGGCCAGTCGAAGTTGAGACGGGAGCCGGGTTTTTAACGATGTTTGCCATCCTTATATGTGAGCCATCGTAAATTCATGGTTTGCCGGAGTTGCGTTCAATTTTAATCTCCGAACTTCTGAAGCCGAGATATTCTATGAATGAAGGTTTGTATCGCAGGCTAGAATTTAAAAACGTGTGACCAAATAATGAATTAGGTGCTAAATTTTGATTTAATGCTGGGTAAGGTAAAAACAGACATTCCGTCCAAGTGGGAATCATTCAAAAATTCGAGGGGGTTCGCTAGAAAACAGTGGGGTTCGCTAGAAAAGGGGGGTTCGCCCGAACCATAAAACCCCCTGGCTACGGGCCTGTTCTTTGATATTTAATTTTAGCCCCAAAACCTTGACTCAGAAATACTGGGATGGTGTCCGGCGGGGGATAGATTTACCATTGTTTAGTTAAGTTTTAAATTTATTTAACACGAATATTTCGTCCATTCACCTGGATTTTAAAACAAGTTAGATAAGAAAGAGGTAAATCAGTAGCCTACTAATTATTATTTAAGAGTCTGTATTTGCACGGGCGAGACTGCCACTTGTGCTTATCGTTGTTTATCATTTGAGTGTTGTTTTAATCATGGACCTAATAATTAATAATTGATTGACATTCACCATTTATATCGGTAGCACTCAACAGGTGGTGCTGCATACAAACATCTTAAATACAAACTGAATCTTTAAAAAAAAACTAATGAAAAATGATTCGATGTTATGTTATGGCAACCGCAGGTCCCCGGATACCCAGCCAAAATTTTCCAGTGTGTAGACATACATATACGAGAACAAATAAAGAATTATTTTAAAAATATATAAAGTGCAAAACAAAATTAAGCAAGGAAAATAATATACATATATCTATATATATATATAAAAGTGCTAATATATGTATATGTATATATATATGCCTATATATATAT
>NW_022731578.1:545322-605046 GCF_011630105.1 Anneissia japonica | reverse complement strand
ATATTAAAAAAAACAAAGGTACATATACAGTGTTTAATAAGGACATGATGGAACATCGTAGGCTACCCTGTAGCTTTTCAACGAATAAATATATCATATATAAAGTTAATGATGTTGTTGATGACGACGTAATGATTGTGGTGATAATGGTGATCTGGGCCCTCTGGGAGAACAGTAACTTTTTATTGAAGAGGTACCGGTAACCCAGTATAAAGAATAAATAAATAAATAAATATATATATATTTTTTTTGCTAAAATTTAATTTATCTTATAAGAATTTAAAAAATATAATAATAAAGTTAATGATGTTGTTGATGACGACGTAATGATTGTGGTGATAATGGTGATTAAATGGTGATTATGGTGATGACCATGAAGATGAGAGGGACGATGATAATGATGATGGAGTATATAGAGATATCTTCAAACTTGTTGGTTTCTATATACCATGACACTTGGCTAGTTTTAAGTATGTGATTTAATAATGGAATGGAATTGACTCTCTTTATGCACAATAACGCTTTATGCGCAATAAGTTGGTATTCCTTCAGTGACGTCATGCAATATTTTTAATTTGATTACATTTCAACGATTTGAAGCAAAAATCACATAAACTCGTTTTAATTTAATGTATTTATTTACATTTTAGGCCAAACTCTGATTTTCGAAGAAAATTTCGATGACTTTAATTTGGACGTATGGGAACATGAAATGACAGCTGGTGGGGGCGGAGTAAGTCTTATTAGAATAAAACTGCGTGATGTTAATACATGTTGAGATAAGATATACTTTGAATCATTAGCACAACGTAGTGATATATAATAATTTGATTAATAAAAATAGGCCTAAGTAAACAAACAAAATATTTATCTAGAGTCTAAATCAGACCAATCAACGTGGGGCACCATACCCCGAAACCGTATGTACCCATCAGACATTAAAAATTGTAAGTTTAAATACTAACATTTAATTATTTCACTTATATCAGAACTGGGAGTTCCAGTACTATACAAACAACCGATCAAATAGCTACACGAAAAATGGAAACCTGTATATCAAACCGGTAAGTCCGCATAAATAAAGTTTAAAATATTCAGGATGGAAGGCTGTTTCTCTACCATCCATGAAGGACTATTCATATAGGCAAAATTTAAGCTGTTTAACAACCCCTTCAAAATGTAGAGATAAATGCGATGTGTTACAACTCGACCTCGATGAGCGTTTACGCTCGCACACGGCAGTTAACGGTTAGCAATATCCGGATTACAAACATACGTACGCGCTCACCCGAGCTTTGGAAATTCCCGATCGAAATACCAAGAAGATGAAAATCGGATCACTGGCCAATGGGAAACTGGAAACGGTTGATCATAGAAACGCGCTCAAATTGCTAACACATAGCGCTCGCTGACCAAGCCGTCGTCCCGGGCTGGGTAGGCCTAATAATAGAAAAGAAAGAGGGGAGAGAAAGAGAAAGAAGGAGAAAAGAAAAGGAAATGAAAAAGGAAAAGAAAAAGAGAAAAAAACAAAAACATTTTTTGCGCGCCCCGCGCGCATTTTTTTAAAGGGTTTTTAGGGTTAGCCTTTTAAGTTATTTTAACACATAATAATCCCAAACTCAAGAAAGAAAATTTAAGATATATCGTTTTACCTAAAAGAAGGGCCTCAATGTGTAATGATGGTGAAAGAATATGTTTGTAATGAATAAAGCCATAATGAAAATGCTTATATCCAGTTTTATGTGGCCTATATTATAAATAAGATAAGCCCTATGTCGTATTGTTTTTTATATGGGAGGGGTGAGGGTGGGGTGGGTATGATAAATTACTAACCGGGAAATGAGGATTGTATGTTAACCTGCCTTGGTGAAAAGAGAAAGAGCTAAAGAGTCAGTCTAAAGCCAGAAGCGTAGAGCACAGCGAAAGCGAATGGTTCACTACTTTTGCACGGTGCGCCAGCCCACTGCACCAAATAATTCCACATCAACGGAGTAACGTATTAACTTTAGATGATGTGGGAGAGGGAAAGGCTAAAATAAAAAGATCTAACTTGGTTACCACCGGCAATGAGGTGATTATTTCAGCTCTGAGTTTAACCACTATTAGGCCTCATGTAATTGAATTTGTTCAGCATTCCAGTGGAATCATTGGGAGGTTGTGTGTGAACTCGTACCCCACTCGCATTAAATATCCCGATGATTATCATTCACCCATAGGCCTACTGCTAATAAATATTAAGAACTATGTATTTTATATTGTTTTTCAGACATTGACGTCCGATAAATATGGAGAATCCTTCCTGTCATCTGGCGTACTTAGCTTGTGGGGTCAGTATGGTCTACGATGAAACGACGATATTGGTTAAGGGTGGTAAGGGTGGGGGAGTTGGACATAAGCCTATGTCAACACTAATGGGATGGTAATGGACTGGGAATACTTTTAAACAAACGTTTTATAAATATAGACTTTTGAAAGTAAATATAAGTTTATATCTATACATGAAGCAAATTATGTTATGCAATTATGTCGGTAGGCCTACTGACGGATTTTTTGGATGGTACCGGGTGGGGGTTGTGTCCCTTTCGCCACCACTGGGATAAATTTATTTTGATTTATTTTTCAATGGTGTTTACAATTAGGCGCTTCGCCTGCCGATATATGTACCGGGAATAAGTTCTGGGGATGCGAGCGAACAGGAAGTTCGAGTAACTACCTTAACCCAATCCAGTCTGCTCGTCTCAGAACCGTCAAATCATTTAGTTTCAAGTATGGACGAGTCGAAGTCTCGGCTAAGATGCCCACTGGCGATTGGCTGTGGCCTGGTAAGTATATATACCTGTAGTGTTCAGGCCTTTTATAAGAAATATCTTTGTACAGTATGTCCATTTGATAAATTACAATATCGCTGTTGCAGTGGCGGATCTGGGGAGTGGGTAAGGGGATCGATCCTGACCCCCTTTGGAAAAAAACAATTTAGAATTTTAGAGCTACCTTTGCAGGACCCGTGAGCTGAAATTGTTTTTTGTTACAATAGGGGAATTAGAAGCCGTGAAAGCTCACCCGCCATATAGGAATAAAGTTTTCCTAAGGGAGGGCATCGATCCCTCCCCCACCAAACTTTATTTTGGGGTTCATTGACTCATGTAAAACAGAATTCGTATGCAACTACTCAAGTTTTTTTCTGTATGTATTTAGACCGGCACACACATAATAGGCCTATTTAAGAATGAGAACAATTTACCTGACCATTTTTCAAGAGGGGTTACTTGAATTTTGAAGAACTCATAAACGTCATTAAAATACACATCAGAAATCGGGAAAGCTCATTTCCCACCATCTAGAAATCAAAATTTTCCCGGAGAATCCCCGGACTTTCCTTCCCCCCTCCCACCTTTCTCAATGGGGTCTAAAGATTCAGAATACGTGTGCAACTACTCAATTTTGAATTATGAATACACACATAATGTCTATTTACTGTAATAAGAATGACAAATTTTTCCTGGCCGTTTTCAAGAGGGAGAAGACCTTGATTTTTGAAGAATTTAGAAGTCCATAAAAGACACCTTAGAAGTCGGGAAAGCTCATTTCCCGCCATATAGAAATCAAAATTTTCACGGGGAGGACCCCCAGCCCCTCTTTATTTTTGGAGTTTCCTCTCTAAAATGTTAACCTAGATCCGACCCTGCTGTCGGTTTAGAAATACAGTAGACTAAATACGAATTATAGCCAGGTCTTTTGAATTATGTAAAATAAAAACCATCATTATGAATCAGTTGAATGTACTGTATATACATAACTATACTGTATTTCCGTGCGTTCCCTGACAATACATGTCATTTTAGAGTAGGCCTATAGGCCTAATAAAAGTGAGTTGTGCCTATCGATTTTATTGTTAATTGCTGTATACATTTATGCTATAATGAAATAAATTACCCTATATGAAATGATATATTAGGCCAAGAAAATAAAATTTTTGTGTTGACCACGTTTTGGGAAAATCCCCCAAAAAACGTCGGTAGTCGGTAGGAAAATTTATTTATTTTTTATACCAAAAATGTGTTTATGCCTAAAAATTAGAAAATAGGCCTACACAAAAATACAACAAAGACCATTTTAAAATCTATATATATAAAAAAAAAACGATCGCATAACACTGTCGCATCATCTACCGTCCAGCATGATAGTCTTATTCCAGTCTTTTCAGCTCATTAAAAAATAATTTTTCTTTGTAGTAAAAAAAATGAATAAAAAGCTGAAACTAATTTTCGTATATATTCTAAGTCGGTCGGCCGTGGCTAACACAATACAGTATATTTTTTTTATTTGGCCTTGTTGATGATTTTTTTTAAAATAACCATTGATTTTTTTAGCAATATGGTTGTTGCCAAAACACGAATACTATGGTGGTTGGCCGGCCTCTGGGGAAATTGACATGGTAGAGAGCAGAGGTGAGTTGGTTTGTCACGCACTTTGCACTTGGACTACCTGTATATTTGTATCACAACATGTTAATAGGCTTATATATAACAGGAGAAGTTATCTATGCACTAGTAACTTACTTTCAGAGATTTCCTGAATAAACAAAATCAAATTGGGAAATTATTGCATAAAGAAGTCATCAGTGCATAAACTTTTTTTTTTTTTCAATTCAAGTAACATTTATTTGATTCCTTTACTGGCTTTTGTCGGAAGTGGAAACGGATCGTGCATTAGTACTCTACACTCTACAGAATTGAAAATCACTGAAGGTCACACAATGATATAGTACGTGTTGGGAGAATGCGGGCTATGTATTAATTAATAGTACAGTATATTAATTGTCATTACTGATGATGAGAGTTGAGAGCAACGAGTACAAGAGCTCCAGATCTGTTTTCTGTTAAGCCTCGTCTTATTGATGGTAGGCACTTTCATTAACACAATTCTCTTTTAAGGAAACTTGTATTTGAAGGATGCATCTGGTCAAAACGTCGGTGTACAGCAAGTAGGATCTACCCTTCACTGGGGTCCATTCTGGCCTTACAACGCGTGGCCAAAGACCCATGCAACAAAGTAAGAGACATCGATTTTTTAAGTTCCAACTGATGATCATGAAATTGTGGTGGGAAAAAATGTTATTTATGGTTTGAATGTGGCATAATAACTCTTGTATTTGATGACATCAGCGTCAGTGTCACTAATTTAAGGAATTATTCTTCACGTTTATAGGAACCTCGACTCGGGAACCTTTGGATCAAAATTCCACAAATATGTCTTGGAGTGGACAGAAAATGGAATTAAGTGAGTAAAATCGATTGAAACATTAAAAATGCCCAAATATTAAGTAATAATAATTCAATTGCTGTTAAAATCGCAAAATTCTGAGCTGTTTATGGTGATTTGGTTGTAATACAGCATGTATAAACCTAACCTACATCTTGCATGCTCGCTGAATAATGACAACAATATATTCAATGCATGGAGCGGTGATGAGTTAAAATCATACACAGCCAATATAAAGTACTAATTAATTACACCTATTCTGTTAAAAATAGATGTTCCATCGATGATGACTTGATTTTGAGCGTCAATCCGCCAAATGGATTCTGGGATTATGGGAACTTCGCAAAAGAAGCCCCAGGAGTTGAAAATCCCTGGGAGCACGGAAGTAGATTGGCTCCTTTTGACAAAGAGGTAACTGACAATATATTTCAAACTTGTCTTGGAACCAAGTTCATGCAAATAAATTGTTTTATGCAATAAGTATGGAGCGGTGATGAGTTAAAATCATACACAGCCAATATAAAGTACATATAAGAAAAAGTCAAATAAATTGTGAAGTTCAATGTTATAGATAACGTACCAGTATGTTGTGATTTCAAAAACTCTTACTGTTAAGTTGGCTTGCAGTGCTGTTGTGTCTTCACGTGATTATTATACAGTTTTCACTCGCATTAATTTTACTATGTTGCCAATGTATCCAAGAAATGAGTAAGTAAGTAGGCCTACTCTCAAGCAAACCTAATCTAATAACCGAGATTACAATCCAATTCCGTAATTTTTTTTCTAGTTTTACCTCATTATGAACGTTGCTGTGGGAGGCACTGCTTATTTCAGCGATTCGTTTACTAATTCTCCTGATCCAAAACCATGGCTTAACAACTCACCAACTGCAGCAAAGGACTTCTGGCTGGGCAAGAACAGCTGGTACCCTACATGGAAAGGCGAAGACGCTGCCATGCAGGTGGACTATGTCAAAGTCTGGCAATATTAGATGCTGGCATTTTGGAATCAAGCAAGAAATTTTTCAGATACTTAATTGGCAAAATTTTGCTTGACCTAATATTAGTGCTACAGTAAATAATAAATTTATCTCTCAACTAAAAATCTGACTTACTTAAACTGAATAAATTTAAATTATAAGTTCCTTAAGTTAATCACAATCTCATTGTACTCAAGAAGAGACTTATAGGTAACAAAGGGTACAAGTCTCTGTACAAAGTGCCTTATCAGAATAACTGAAGTTGTTATTAAGTACTGTTCATGTTAATAATTTAATTAAAAAATAAGTTCAATCAGATAAATTAAATTAATAAATACATGCAGTGAAATGAACGAATGTCTGAGACTAAACATTTTGCGTCACAACGACTAAACCCTAAGACAGATTCTGAGGCCATCCTACGTTGTCTTGTAGATTTGGTCAAACATCGTGATGACATCGACACATAAAAAGTGACTTAATGTGACATCATTCATTCATTGTACCACCATTATGCAATTCATTTGAAAAAAAAAATAGATGGGCAGGTGTGGCTGGGTCCACATTGAATCCGCTACTATGGAGAATACTTGTTACAATCATAATTTTTAAATGTTTAAAACAATGACAAATTTTTGACTAGTGTACAGTCAACTTGGGCGACGCTGACTGGGAAAATATAAATTTAAAAAAAGAAGCTTGTACATCCCACCCACTCGTATAAAGGCTCGAACGAATTAAAAAATCAAGAAGCAACTAGCCTAGCCTAGCCTAGCCCGGTCTGGCCTAGCCTAGCCTTAGTCATTTTAAATATTTTGTTTATTAACTGGTACGTCTTGTTAATGTGAGGTACTTTCCTGCCAAATTTTCATTATCTTTCGTGGACAGATTGGTGACAGTGCAAACTTGAGACTTGATTCTAGGTTTTGGGTTGACAATAATTTCTAGATTTCGTCTTTGTAGCTATTCGCCTGGGTGTATCTCCTAAGTTGAGTCCTTTGTAGGACTGGCCGCTGCTATACAGAATTAATTTGCACTATGTTTCGAGATGCGCTTTACCAAATTTTTTTGTCAGAAAGCAATCTCGCGACCCTTAGGAATGTGTTGGTGACCCAAATTTGGGTTGCGACCCATAAGGTTGAAAAGTAGGGCTCTAAACCATATTTTGAGAAATCTGTAAGTGTGAAAAATAATTTTCCCCAACTGGTAATCGAACCTGGTACCTTCTGCTGTCTATGTAGATGCCTTAACTAAACTGTGAATCAATCTTAACACCAAAACATACAGAAATTCAGAAAATGTTTCACTTTAATCATGTAAATCAGACATTCCACATGCTATTCTGGAGTTACATTAATATATCTTTTAAATATCAAATTATTTTTTTTCAATTTGCTATTGAAAACAACCATACGTGGTACCTTGCATTCCATTAAATTCTATCAATAAATCAGTCAATCACATTTATCAATTTTTCAGTCACACAAAATTATATTTAAAGACCAATACATGCAATAATGTTACAAAAGGTTTTAGTGTTTTTTATTTTTGGTTTCTTAATACTGTATATTGATTTTAATGAGTTTGTACTAAGTTTTTTCAGAATATTTGACTTTTCTTAGCGCCTGTGATCATTCTACAGTATATGGATATTTGTTGCACTTTATAAGATAACATTATTATTAATTAATTAATTTAATTGCAATAATGAATACTAATTATTGCATAATTTACTAAATAAATACTGTACAGCTAAATTTACACTCACAGAAGTTTTGGCAACTGTTTCAAACGATTAACATCCAAGATATTTTTAACACCATCTTCTACTTTTGCTCCACGTCCTGTTTCTGGTTCTGCTTTGTTTGTTATAGTTTGAAGTGGTGTCCTTGGTGAACCTGCATTTCCAATGTTCCAGGAAACATTCTTAGGATGTACACTTTCCAAATCTCGCTTACGATTATCAAATACAAGGATTGGTTTGGGTGTAGTTGGAATTTGATTTATTTGGCTCTCATTACCCTGAGTAAACATAAATGGCTCAACCATACTACCTTGTCCCATGAAGGAATAATCAACATCTTCACTCGATGACTCCTCTCGCTTCCGTTTATTCTTTAAAATCTTGTTTTCTTTAGGTTTCTGTTTTACCTTTTTTCTTCCTTTTCCTTTACTTACTTTCCTATTCAGGTTCATTGATGTATCAAGCAGACCATGTTTTTCCA
Source organism: Anneissia japonica (assembly GCF_011630105.1). Taxonomy (NCBI): domain Eukaryota; kingdom Metazoa; phylum Echinodermata; class Crinoidea; order Comatulida; family Comatulidae; genus Anneissia; species Anneissia japonica. The sequence continues at coordinate 596,580 of NW_022731578.1, read as the reverse complement.
AGTATTTCATACTTGCCATTGACATGTTGACACCACCCCCTGTACTTATATCCACCCCTCTTTTATCAGATAACTTATTCAAAATTGCTGTTCGAGCACTCGGATCCTTAGTGGTCTTGAACGATTCAGACATAGCAGCGAGTTGCTGGTCACTCAGATACTTCATGGCTATGGCATTGGCTTCCATGCTTAGGTTACTACTGTCCATTGACATGTCTATTATGGAGTGATAGTTGATCTTGGGAAAGACATCCATTGACAAATACATACTATCTCTGAAATACACCAAAACAATAATAAAAATTAAATACATACATTGATATTTATTTTATGAGGAGTGAGATTGGTGGAACAAGGGGGAAAATTTTGGTTATGTCAGGATGAGGAAAAGGATCTTTTCCAACACTGTAGAAATCTCCAAAACTCTTCCTCAAAACACTCAGTTTTGCCAACCATAAGATAAGATTTATTGCTTCTCTATTGTATAACCGAGGAACACTTTTGCGCAGGAGAGGTTCGACCCGTGCAACACTCACAACATTGCAATAAAAATTTCAAAATAAATTATTGAAAAATATAACTAAAAGTAACAGACAACAAAAATCTTCAACAATTCATCCATCTTTTACTCTAATCTTTAGTCCAACACCTCATCTGTCAGGATCGGCTACCATCATCTTTAGAGTCCATTCAATCCATCCCTTCCTTTCTCAGAATGCTGCTATCTTTCTTGTTCATGTGTTTATCTCTCAAAAAAACTGTTTAACTAAACTGCTTGTAATGTCAATGACTTGTACCTTTTCTTGTTCTTTCCCACCTAAAACATTCATTTTATTTATTGCACCAATGTTGTTTAATGATTCTGTTTTATGTATTTATATGGAACACATTATGATGATGGATTTATTAGCATATTTCTATTTTTTGTAAAGAGCAAGTGACAAAACAGTGTTTTTAACCAAATTTAGTTAACAATAATAAATAACATACCCAGATTTCAGCTCATCCTCATTCTCCTCCTCTTCTTCATCCTCCTTCTCCTCTTCTTCATCTTCATCAACCTCACTTTCAGATTGATTTTTCTGCTCAAATTTTTCTTGTACTAAGGTTGCATGAAGTTCTGTATCTTGTTTTGATTGGGTGGTATTCATCTCTGTTGGCTCGCTTCCCTGCAGTATCTGCTTTACTTTACCCTGGAGTACATTGCACAAAAATAAATAAAGCTATCACTTCAACATATTAACTTAATATATACATGTCTTACCATATCTATTATAGAGGGTGACCATTCCAACATATCCTTGAAAGTCAGCTGATATTCATGGGCACTCTTAAATAAATAAACATGCTGGTTTATCAGCAAAATCACATTACGAGGCTTAGGGAATGAATTTGTACCTATGACCCTGGGATTGGAAGGCAAATATTTTAAACACCAAGCTACATCTCCACTACCTATTCCACTAAAATATCTAAAAAACCTACCAGTAAATCATCATAAAATCTAGCTTCATCCTTGTAGAGTAAACTATCAGCTTGACGGATTATGCTGCCCTCTATGAAGGCATTTGGCCTCCGGACCAGCATGCTGGCACTTTCACCAAGCAAAGGACTTGTGATGCTGTCGGTCAGATTCTCAACGTGTCTGTCAAGTAAAAGATAACATACAATATTAATGTATAACTACAGCAATGAATAAAAAAATGATAGAGTAGTAAATTTGAAACTGAACTTTCTCTTAAACAACGGTTTATTGTGCCCCGACGTCCGGGTATGATTCCAAAACATACTAATACAGACAATCCAGATGACAGCATTGTCCTGGATAAAACAAAGATTTTAACCATAGAAACGTCCAGACATCCTGATGACGTCAGCATGAAAAAGACAACAGTAGTGGATGAAAGCTTGCTCAGTTTTTAAAATTAAAGTTTTTAAGTGTAAGGATTATATATAATTTAACATCCTGGACATAAAAATCTTCATCAAACTATATGAGGCTTTCCATCCCAAAACCAGCGTACTGTCACTATATGTTAAATTGAGTAATCAGCATAAGAATGTAGAAGTATTATAGACTTTATTACTCATAACTTTAAAAATAGTAAGTCGATTCTAGTAAATGACCCATCTTTTTAAAGCTTATAAAGTGGAGAATATTAAATTAAAAGTCACTGATGCTGGTTTTGGGATGGCAAGCCTCTTATAATGATAATGAAGTAATGGTGAATGGAGAAAAAAATATTGTACCTCTGTGGTGTGGTAACATGTTCATCATTAAAATTTGGTAAATCAACAGCAGTAAGTGAAGATGCAAAACTCCTGGTATCATTTTGAAGCTGCGGATCAGGCAGAGTATCATCAAGGTCTGTGACGCTGCTTTCTCTTGCTGATAAACCATCTTGATTCTTGATGCTCTCTGCCATTTCAATCTGATGATCTATTGCACAGTTTGATCCAGAGGTCTGAATTTTCTCTAATGGTACACTATTTCCTTCTTTAGTTACACCTTGATTTGTTGCTGTTAAAGGGGTTTTGTTAGCTTTTGGTTCATCTTTAGACTGGTTATGCTCAAGTGCTCCCTTACCCAATTGACTTGGAACATCATCATCATTAGCCAAGTAAAGGCTAGCCCCAGTGTTCACAGATATATTACACACTGTTTTATTTTCTGCTGAAGGCAACATATCTGGTTTTGCTGCAGTCTGTATTTTCTGGTCATAAAGTTGATGTACTGGTGTTGCTGGTGGTGTTAAAGGAGCTGGAATCTGGGGAGCTTGAGCCAATAACAATCTCTGAACCTAAGAAAACAATCATAGATATCGCATTTGTCAGACAGCAATATAAAATTATATCATTTCTACAGACAGATAGGACAGGATTGTTATCAGTTGAGAAACATCACTGAAGTATATTTTTGTTGGTAAAACGGTAAACATATTGCTACAATGCATGGTTAAGGTATCAACTGTTTAACAGCTTGGAAAGGGATTTTATGAAAAATAAAAAAACAACTAAACAGATTACAAATTACAAATTACAGGCCGGTGAGCTTGGACAACACAAATGTTTTTGCCATTATATTCAAGTAAAAGTTTTGGCAGATTTTCTATTGTAACAATTAATTACAGATTCGATATTGTTAAATATATTGCAGTAAATAAATATAAGTTACAGACCTGAGCCTGCAGATCTTTGATCAACTCATCTTGTCTTTTCAACTGTTGCAGAGTATGTTCATCAGGACCAGGTCGGCTAGCTGACTGATTACTTAAACATGATGCATCTTGACTAGCTGGGTGGTTTTCATTCAGATGGTGTGATCCATAACTTTCTGTTGAATGATGTTGGCAGGATGCTGAGCCAGAACAATCTCTGGCATCATTCTGCTGTACTGGCGATAGCATACTTTGTTTTGGGTGCTGGTGTAAACCTCTTTGATATTCTGACAAAGGTGCACTATTTTGGACTCCTTTATAATCTTCATCATGACTACGGTAGTGGTTTCCAGTAGTTGCTGGTGTAGAATGACTTGGCCATGTTAGTGGCTGATGACTACCTGCTGGATTCCTGCTGCGAACAAAATTACTCTGGTGATCAGCTGTCACATCAGCTTTTGTATCAACTGCATTAGTGCCTGGCATGTTGGGACAGCTCCTTTCATGACTTGGACTTTCTAAACACGATGCTGGGGAGGGCAGGATCTGCAAGCGTCCTTGATGGGAACATGCACATCCATTCGCAGAAGGAGCACTCATTCTCCGATGTTCCCTCAAAGGCATGTTGTTATAGTTCTGCTCTGACATCCTTCTCCTACCTGGTCTATTGGCATCTAAATGACCATGAATCTGAGATTCCATAGTAGAGATGCCAGTATGCATCACAGGTGCTGTGTGGCATTGATGAACTGGAGAACTAATTTGCAATCCTCTACCTCGCATCATCTTTGATTTAATGTCTTTCACAGGATGATGGGGTGTGTCAGTGATTGGCATTCCTCTCCCAGTAACTGGAGTAATAACATGATGTTGGTAGCTCCTCCCACTTTGATAAGGAGGATGCCTGGTGTCTGTAATGGCATGACCAGGTGAATGTCTTGATGAATTGTGTGACATTTGATGCATTGGCTGATGCATGTATGGATGAAGGTGTGGATGAATATTTGGCTGATCTGGACAGTTAACTTGACCTGACTGTAGTGCACTATTTTTGGGAACAGATTCATCAAAACTATCAAATAGCACAGATAACTCGGGAACAGATGGCTTTAGACTTGCATTCTGTAAAGATAAGAATTGCTCACATGACAGTTAAAATTACAGAGTCTGGGTTAAGTAAAAGATTTTTGTGAATCACTGTTATGTGAGAGCAGTCACTATACAGGCTCTGAGCCTTGATGTCAGACCTGTGCATGCCTTGCGATCCATTTTGTTTCTGTCTTTGGGCAAGGCACTGTACCTGATGATTGTCTCTCTCTAACCAAGAGTATAAAGTACTCTAATGCCCTGATTATTAACTGCAAAATTATTCAATTCAACCCAGGGAGAGAATGTGAGTGTTCCATAAGTTTAATAGAATGACATGGTAATCATGTGAAGCACAAAAGCCTATGCACTATTTAAAGCATGTATAAGCTTACCTGATGAAGAAGTGGTTTGGGACTAGGCTGAGGATTTGGTTCCTCAATTTCACCAGGTGCTGATGGCATAATCTTAGATGACTTGGACAAAGAAGATTTTCTTGAAGATCTAAAACAAATTTCATTCATTTAGATACTTTAGATGATTATGACAAATAAAAAAGAGCTGAATCTGATTTTGATGTAAGTGTATGCTTCTGTATTACCTCTGAGGTCTGAATTTCTGCATGGCATCAAGAAACGTTGCCTGTTGAGGACCATCCTTGGCAGGTGTCAGTTCTAGAAGAACAGGTGACCTCTTGGAATTCTAAAATATCAAAAACAATGACTTGAGTATGCCCTAAGGTATTTTTAATAATTTTTTGTAACTGGAATTGAATGTATAACACAAAAGGGTAAATACTGAATGGGAAAACTAGTTTACGTAGTTTTTGTATGACCATATGTGTAAAAAAGTAAAAGAACTTTTATTTTCAAATAGCCACTGAATTTTAGAGTTTATATATATTGTTTTGCTTTAAATATGTCTGTAATGTGTGTCATTTTAACAAAAGTCACTGACAATACCGGTACCGTGTCTAATCCACTCCAAATACCATAGGCTTACAACCATAAATAAGAGCAACATATAACAACATATCTTTATAACCAAGTCTAAATCTATCATGATTCAGTATAAATTTTTCCTCCCGCCGACAACAGTTCCATCGCAGAGGCAGTCTTCTAGCATCCAAATACTATATGCAGGGTTTTGTGAAAATAGAATATGCAAACTATAGTTCATAATTCAAATCACTTTACCTTCATTAAGTGCAAGTTTTCATGACATTCATAAAGTTGAAAGCAAATTTCATCTTCCAGAGGGCGGCATTGATAGAAGACAGGTTGAGGTGATGATGGAGTGTAGAGCACCACAAGAAAACATCCAGTCTCAGAGAGGACTCTACAAATATAAATACTTGGCATTTAATAGACCGAATTAGTCACCAAAGATGACATCATGGATATGAATTTGTAATCACTGGGCAAAGAGCTATGCTAATGCATTGAGCGGAGTTGAAAATGGTGTATATTAGATCTAAATGTAATGAAGTTAGTATAGAAGATACTTTTTACAACAATGTATACATTTTGAATAATTATAGATTCATGAGACAAGGTTGATTTGATTTAAATTTCCATTCAGACTAAAAATATGAAGAGTTTTGAGAGGCCTGCTAGGAGGCCTAGGGGCAAAATTTACTCGAGCGGAGGCTTATTATTATGTAAAGAAACTGCCAACTAGTGGTCTGTTTTGATGTTATACCCACTATAACAGCTTTGGTTTGGTGACTAATTCGGTCTATTATAAGCAAAAATTACAAAAAAATAAAAAATTAAATTTTCCGTTTTGGCTTGGCCCCTGTGACAGTTGCATTATAGCACCAGTACTGACATGTAACGGATACAATGTCTCTTATTCCTGCCTAAGGATGCAAAACAAAATTTGGATTGCATTTAAAATGCGCTAAATGATAGCTTCCCTGTTGTTTAACACTGATTTGATTTCTGATCAGTTCGGAAGGTCTTCAGATTCGAAAATTTAGATTCAGTGTGAATGCAGATTTACTCTTATACCAGGGATATTCGAGGAGCAGAGTAATTAATTTGGAATTTGTTTATTTTGTGCTGAAATTGACACTGCACCTTGAGCACCATTGGTGGAGATGTGCGCTTATATAAATCTTTATTATTATTATTATTAATTAGACTCCAATTAAAACTTGATGTTGGCCGGGATTGAACCAGGGTCTTAAAGAGCAGCAACATTATTTTCACTTTAATATTTTCAGTTCGACATTCTTATGTTATACAGTATTATCCTCTCTATTCAATGCCCTATCTACTAAAAGCATATCATGCTGAACCTCTGTATTCAGCCCATTAAAACATACATGACTGTGATTTTCTTTACAATTGTACATACCTTTCTTGTATACTATTGTTGAGCATGAATCTCAGGCAGGCTGCCCAAGCATGTGGACTGTATACTGATAAAATCCCACTCAACCACCTATAGGAACATATAAACAGGTAAAAATAAATACGCAACTCAACCACATACATTTAGTAAACACTGCACAAATCAACTTTCTACAGAAACGTTTACACATGTAATAGTAAATACTGTACAAATCAATTCAACTACATATAGCATAGCAAGGTACATACAAGTATATTGTACAAATTCCAACATACTTTAGATATCTTTCAGCATGGAAGAAATTAATGCAAATGGGAATACAACTGTAAAAATATAATTAGTTTCTATTTGTAGGTGTTAGTTGTCCCTCTAATTGGCTTGGCTGTTTAGAGGTATGCAGATTCTGACATTACACAGAGACTTGCTTTGTTTTAGGATTCAATTAGATAGGCAAATTCATACACTATGTCCTATACAGAACAACGTCTTGATATAGGTCTTGGGCAACATATGGCTTAAAATTCTTTTCTTTATTTAGTTTCATTGTCAACAAATTACTGTACACATTAACTAAGAGCCCACATAGACATGTGCATAGAAATATTCCCTAAAATTAAGTTGATTACTTACAGGCCAACAATAGGTAGAGTTGAAATCTTTGGATCAGATTCAATCATAAGCAGAAGTTTTCTTGTTTGGTCCATAGTCATATAACTAACACAAGAAACAAAAAATGGAACACTTTATTAAAAGTGCAGTATACTTAACTTACGCCATGGTAGCAGTATTTATAGATAATGCAGATATAAATACTGTAACCATGGTTACATTATTCATAATGGAGATATTAATGTGTTATGTAAAATCAAACAGCAGTTTCTTCAATGAGGGTGGTATGACAATTTTATCAGCAATCAGCTTGAATATAGTAAATTTAACTGATAAATTTACCAGTCAATGATGGATAAATGTTTTCATTCCTGATGATGACATAATTAATGTTGAAATATTGAATCCTGACAGGATGGCGTGCATTTCGATACTTGGAGTATGTATTATACTATCATATCATGGATAAATATATTCTTGTAAAATAAAAAATAAACTTTATTTTAATAATCATAAGTGAGTAACATGTGGTTGTTTGATGTACTGAAACCATCTAATCTTCATCTAATAAATATAGTTAAACTTGCCTAAGCCGACTTTGCCTAACTCGAATAATTTCTAAGTCGAACTTATTTTACATGCTAAATTGTTGTGTTTTCCATTAGGCCTAACAATCTGTAAGTCAAATTTTATCTAAGTCGAACAATTTTTTCATTGCATTTTGGATTCGACTAAGGCAAGTTCAACTGTAATTGGAAAATAATCATTATAAATAGTCAATTTTGCAACTATACACACCTGATAACCATCTGAATGTATCTATCTATATCTGGCTCAATTACATGATAAAAATATTACTTTATTATTAGATTACTGACCCCATTTTGTGTGTCTTCTGTATCTCACTCAAGCTCAGTGGACCTGACAGGTTACGAGCCAATGCTGTAGGAAGGATTGGAACTGGTACTACAGGGCTTAATTGATATTCATTACTTACAGTCACAGAACTTATTGCTATTGCTATGGTCACATGATCATCATGGTTGTAACATGTGCAGTGCATTCGTAATGGGAGTAACCTGCCAAATGCTAGGCTCTCCTTACTGCAAACTAGATGATTAATAAGCTGCAAGAACAGACATACAAAATCCATCAGGTATATGTAATTGTACATTCATAAGGATATAAGTGTAATAATATTCTTGCTAAGCCATGGGGCTCATATGGGCTGGAGCTTATCCCCAGTTTCAATCAATAGGACAATATACAGTAATTGATTTTAATCACCACCTTCTTAATTACTGTACTAAACTATTAATTAAAATGCACCAATATTAACAATGATCAAAGGTGCAGTTTACCCATTGAGTTTGTCATAATCATACATTTTAAAATCTAAGGTGGTATAACAAATGACATCATCATCCTTTTCATTATTATAATCACAAAATACAGGCAAAATGCACCAATATTAACAATGATCAAAGGTGTAGTTTACCCATTGAGTTTGTCATAATAATACATTTTTAAATCTAAGCTGGTATAACAAATGACATCATCATCATTTTCATTCTTATAATAACAAAATACAGGCACTATGCTACAGATAATATTGTTATAGTAGCATTAAGGAGCTGTAGTAACATTTATATTATTTCATTTAAAAACATTGTTTTATAAAAGGTGACGCCTTACCCTTGCACTGTGGGTTATGTCCTGTTGTGAGTGGGTGGGGATGTAGTCTGCACTTCCCTGGCTGATAGTGAGGGGTACAGCAAAGTCCCCTGGGAGTAGAGTTGTTGGCACATACTCTGTTCTACCAGGTGTATTGCTACCTGGGTCAAATCTATCAACTATCAATATAATGCCTTCATCATCTATTGCAAGAATGCAAACAGATTAATTAAAATGTCAATGAAGTTGAATTGGAAATATTTTTTGAAACAAAAAATCAATACAGAGATAAAGTAAGAATCAGTGGATCGGTGGCTAATGGTGATGGTTAAAGCAAGAATTTACAGAGCTTATAAAGTAATCAACTGGGCATAAAAATGTTGGTCTAACAACCACTTCTGTAAATTGATGCAGATTCAACTATGCATTTGTATACTGTAAAACCTTGAATTGAAGCCCTGGACTTCTCCTTTTTTTGCGAACATTTGATGGACTTTTTTCGAGATGGGCTTCATTTCGAGATGGGTTTCTTTTCAAGGCTACTTTTACAAAGTAAAGAGGGGGCTTCTTTTCAAAGTGAATGCTGTAAATTTTGTGAATTTGTACTATAAAACAATAAATAAGGCCACTGTAACATCAATCTGTATCCTTGAGTGTATTTAACTGGTATCAAATCACCTAAACTACTTTATAAACCAAGTTTGTATATAATTTATTTTGTTTTCTGAAATTCATGTACAGTGTATGCAATGTACTATCTTGAAAAGAAGCCTATGGGCTTCTTTTCGAGGCTAATTTTGCAAAGAGGGTGGGGGGGGGGAAACTTGAATTTAAGATGGGCTTCATCTCGAGATTAAGCCCACAGGGCTTCAATTCAAGGTTTTACGGTATGCTTCAATGACTGAGGCTGTATTACCTGTATTAAGCAAACAGTGGCCCACAAGGAAGCAACGATAGATGTTCTCTTTGCTTTGTAAAGCATGACGGTTAGCTAGCAGCACTGCCCTCTCTGTCAGTTGTATCTGTGGATTTCTAAAATACAATTTTAAATACATTTTAGGAAAGTATAATACATACTCCAAGTATTGAAATACACGCCATCATGTTGGGATTCAATATTTCGACATTAATTATGTCATCATCAGGAATCATAAAATACATTTTAGTTAAGGTAATAACTACACACTATTATGTAATGGTAATGGCAATGTACATGTACTTCTAAAGCGCAATACAAAATTGTCTTTATGCACTGAAAAACCACAGCCCAAGTGAACAAAAAAGGAAAAAAAAACAAAACCAAAAGAAAAGAAATCAAGTTCAGAATTAAATTAAAGAGAAAAGATAGGAGCCGAGCTGAGACAGTCATGTATATTTAAAGCTTCGGAGGAGCAACAAGAGAGAGAGGACATACAGTACATGCTGTGAGAATTACTGAGGAAAAATGAGACAAAGTGATGTAACATAATAAGGTTGACATTGACATTAAAAATTATACATACCTATAGTGTGCAAAATGTAATGGAATAATAGAGCCTTGATCTGTAGGGTTCCTAAAAAAAATAATGCCATTTAAAAATCTTCATACTCTAGAATGCAGACAGATCATTAATCTGAAGGGTTCCCTATAAACAATAAATTAACATTAATAAGCCTCTTTAATATTACATGGAACATTAGAGCATTGATCTAGGGTTCCTACAAAAAAGTAATCAATATTATACATAAAACTGTATTTAAAGATGAAAACAATGATTCTGTCTTCATTCACACTCTACTCAATTTCAATTGTACCATTCAACAGACTGATTTTTCAGTGGAGGGAGTCCTCTTCATCACAAAACTCAATACACACAAATGACAGCAAAACATGTATCAGAAATACCGGTATTTTAGAACTTTAATTATAAAAAGTCCCTCTTCATTTACTTTTACATAATTATTATTTATCAATCAATTCAAATATTAAATTTATTTGTCAAAGACTTACCAAAGACATTTACTTGTTGCTGGGAACTTTATGTCTTTTTTCACAAGTCCACTTTTCAATTTGACAACTGGAAGTTTTGATGGATTTCTTGGAAACATTTTATCTGCAAATTTGTGCTCCGTTTAGTGGTTCACAGCCAGTTCCCTAGAAAGGAGGAATACTAAAAACTGATTGATGTCTTATAGGCCTATTAAGAAATTTGTTAAAATCCTCAAAAATAAATTTTGATTTGAATTGTTTGGTTTGTAAGAAATTCACCTAATTTCCTAGCTAGGGATTTTCTGCACAAAGTTATGAGCTGATTTTTTAGGTATCCTCTGGGCAATATTTAGCTTTACACTACAGATGGTAGTAGTAGGCCTAGCCTAGGTACTGTAGAGTAGGGCCTAGGCCTAGATAGAAAATCAGTTTCAGTTGATAAAATAATGAATGGATTTGGTTACTAGGACTAGGCATCCCAGAAACTTCTTATAGTTCTCCCTAACCACTAGCCTAAGCCTTGAAGGCCCCAGGGCCTAGTAAAGCACTATTTACTAGAGTTCCCTAGAGCTAGGCCCTAGGCCTAGAGCCTCTCTGGCCTAGGATAGACCAGGGCCCGGGCGGACCGCCCGGGCCCTGGCCTAGCTAGGTAGGCCCTGGCCCTAGCCTAATCCAATTATTAAGTAATTACACATACGCATCAACATATTTGTAATCATTTAGTTAAATACATGCTCCATACTCACGCCTAATCGATTAATAATCAATTTCAAAATGTTTTCAGGTTATCTTGAAATTAGAAAATGTTGCTTGAGGAAAACTCTTCGTCTTTTTTTTTTACATTTTCAACAATCAAACATCCCGCCTTTGAAATTGGTCAAGGATATCGACACGATCGCAGTGCACTCATGGATAACACTCTGCTTATGCGGTAATGTAGCACACTAAAAACTTCGGTCAGAGCGTACGTACAAATAGTCACTTCTGCCGCATTATCCACAGAAGCAGCTACGGTGTGTCAGACGGGCCTAGCCTAACCTAGTGGGGCCTAGTTCTGAGTAAATTTATGTTAAATGTAGAATAGAAAAACAAGAGAAGAGCACTATGAGTAACATATATATCCATGAACCACCAACGAATGGGAAGGTAAGTGAGGTTACCTAGGCCTAGACTCTAGGCCTAGCCTAGCTAGGCCTAGGAATGGATCTAGGAGGGACGTCACAGCCTAGGCCTAGCATAGGCCCTAGTGCTGCTGCAGTACAGTAGGTAGGGGAAGAGCACCACCGGTTGCTGGACAGAACGGCAAAAAACTAAAGCGGCAATAAGTCAAAATGGCAATGAGGAAAACGGCAAAAAACCAAAACGGCAACACTTTTCAACCAGAAAGAACGGCAATAAGTCAAAATGGTAATAAGTCAAAATGGCAAGACCAAAATAAAATGGCAATTAGGCCTAAGTCAAAACAGCAATAAACCAAAATTTATAGGCCTATGTTTATTTTTATCAAAACTATATTTATATTTCCATAATTTGTATTTTGTTAAGATGTGTATAAGAGACAGTACCCATAGTGTGCAAAATGTAATGGAATAATAGAGCCTTGATCTGTAGGGTTCCTAAAAAAAATAATGCCATTTAAAAATCTTCATACTCTAGAATGATATTATATTGTAATATATGTTATTGCTTTTGGGTAATAATAATAATAATAATATATCATACAAATTTAATAGTAAAAATATTGGGGAATTACAATGTAAACATTTAAATAGTTGTAACTTCAAAATGCAGACAAAATAAGGCTAAACAGTTTATGTCATAAAAGTAAAAAATGCGCGAAAGAAAAAAAAAATAAATAAATAACACTTTAAAGAAGAAGAAGAAGAACAATAATAATAATAATGATACAGTAATAATAATAATAATAATAATAATAATAATAACATACAATACAATTCAATAGTAAAAAGACTGCAATAAAAGTTTATGTCATAAAAGTAAAAATGCGTGAAAGAAAAAAAAATAATAATAATAAATAACACTTTAAAAAAGAAGAAGAACAATAATAATAATGATAATAATAATAATAATAATAAAAATAATAATAATAATAACAATAATAATAATAATAACATACAATACAAATTCAATAGTAAATAATTACAACCTTAAAATACAGATAAAATGAGGCTAAACAATATTATGCCATGAAAGTGTAAAAACCAGGAAAAAATAATAATAAATAACACTTTAATATAACATAGGCCTAGTCATGGATGTGTAAAAAAAAGAAACATACTAACAAAAAACAAAACATGTTACAGAAAATTATAAGCTGCTGCCCGCACCTGGTGGCGCTTCATTCTTGGCATTGATTTTGCACCTTTGCCGTGTTTGTCTATGCCTATTGTCGTTTTGGTCTATGCCTTTTGCCGTTTTGGTCTATTGCCGTTCTGGTACTTATCTTTGCCGTTTTTATTTATTTTGGTGTATCATCAGTTCAGTTTATTTCTCATCATCAAAACATTGTACAAAACAGATAAAATTCACACAAGGCAGGACAAAAAAATATTACAATAAAAGATGATGCAAGGATGGTCTTAACTCTATGAAAGTTTTCTTTAAGAAGTAAAACTTAATTCCAATGTGGCACTACATAAACTAATTATAAACATGAAAGTGTACAACGATAAATACGGTGAAAATGAGGCTAAATTGTCATAGAAGTAAAAAACGCGAAAGAAGAACAACATTAATAATAGTAATAATAATAATAATATTAATAATAATAATAGTATAGCATACAAATTCAATAGTAAAAAGATTGGAGGAATCACAATATAAAAGCAGTAAACATTTAAATAATTAAAACTTTAAAATACAGGCAAAATGAGGCTAAACAATTTAGGTCATAAAAGTAAAAAAGCGTGAAAGAAAAAAAAACACTTCAAAGAATAACAACATTAATAATAATGAAAATAATAATAATAAAAGTCATAATAGTAAAGATAACAACAACAGTACAACATACAAATTCAATAGTAAGAAAGATTGCGGGAACACATTATAATATACACAATATAAAACCAGTGAACATTTAAATAATTAAAACCTTAAAATACAGATAATATGAGGCTAAACAATTTATGTCATGAAAGTAAAAAAATGGAAAGGAAAACATAATAATAATAATAATAATAATAATAATAATAATAATAATAATAAATAACACTCTAAAATAACGAAATAATTCGTCATGGATGTGTAAAATGAAAAAAAAAAAACACGATTCAGAAAATTATAAACTGCTGCCCGTGCTCGGTGGGTCTTGGCATTGATTTTTGCTCCTTTGCAGTTTCGGTCTATGCCTATTGCTGTTTTTGTAGTTGACATTGCCGTTTTGGTACTTATTGCCATTTTGGAACTTATTGCCATTTTGGTTTATTGCCGTTTTGGTCATTGCCGTTTTGGTTTTTTGCCGTTTTGTCCAGAAACCGTACTGTATGCTGTAGTTAGTTTACCTACCACTCTGCTTGCCTATTTAATGAAATGAGTGGATATTTTAAACAGAATTGCTTTAAAGTTTCAAGTACTTTTCTCAATCAATTCTCTACTTTTATGTTTTACGTGTAGGTTCTTCTAAAAACCTCTTGCGGTGATATTGACATTGAGTTATGGTCAAAAGAAACACCAAAGGCATGTCGCAACTTTGTCCAACTTTGTATGGAAGGCTACTATGACAACACCATTTTCCATCGTATTATTAAAGATTTCATAGCACAAGGAGGTGATCCTACAGGGACAGGAGAGGGTGGCGATTCAATTTATGGGAAAACTTTCAAGGTAAAAATTACAAAAACAAAATTTTTTTATTGCCCACTGATCAGTAAATCAGTCATAATTTCATTCTAGATGATGATGGCTTTTTTGAACTTTTTAAAATGAGTGTTAATTAATTTGTTGGTTCCAATTAAAAACATTTTATTTCATTCAAGGATTTATTCAGAAATTACATTTATTTAGGATGAATTTCATTCAAGACTCAAGTTTGTTCGTCGTGGTTTGGTTGCTATGGCTAATGCTGGTCCTAACGACAATGGCAGTCAGTTCTTCTTTACTCTAGGCCAATGTGATCATCTCACTGGTAAACATACTATATTTGGAAAAGTAAGTAAAAACCAATCAGCTGGCCCACCTTGAAATGTAATCAACTCTGTGTTTTTAATTTCTTTATAAACCTATGTAGTGATTGATCCATTTTAACTATTGTTTATTGTAGGCCTAAGCTAAATATTGTAAATATTGGTGTGTATTCTTATAAAATCTATTTTTGGTATTTCAGCCTTCTTTTATGTGTGTCATTATGTTTTGTCTTTAACTTATTAACATGTAGGGAGAACAATTGGATAGTTATATCCAGGTCTATGGCTACAGCGGTCAGCACTGCACTGAAGAATTTCAACCATCACTGGGTTAAAATTAAGCCTAGACAACCAGCACAAAATTCAAAGAACTGTTTGAAAAAATGAAAAAACCTACAAACACTTAGATTTTTTCTAGCTGTTGTTAACCCTGGTTGTATCACAGAATAGTGACTTTGGTATGGAGAAATCTGCAACTTTGAATTACATATAATATTTTCAACTTAAAAGTGGTTTCAGTCACTTTTTGGAGTTTAAATGTTTATTTTTCCTTTTGAAAATTAATAGAAAATTTATTTCTTTGTTTAAAAATAATGTTTAGAAATAACTAACTATGTAACCATCATGGGAAATGGTTTCAGGTTGTTGGCAATACTATCTATAACTTGGTGAAGTTAGCTGATGTACAGACAGATGGGGATGACCGACCAAACTTTCCACCAACTATCAGGTCAACGGAGGTAAATACAGTAATCCTAATGAAATTCATCCTTTTACCCTATCCAAAATATTGAGAGAAACATTTTTTTTGTAATAATTTTTAATCAATTTAATATAATTTTTTGCTACACAAATTAGATAGCTACTAGTGGAGCTGTGACTGGGTGGTTACAATGCTTGCTTTTAATCTTAGGATTAGCTTTAGCTTTTTACAGTGCTTGCTTTTAATCTTAGGATCTCTGGATTTAATTCCTCTCAGTCACAGTAAACAGGTTTTTTTTTACTAAAACAATTTACTCCTTAAGCTTCATAATGAGACTTAATTAAGCTTGTCATATGTAAGAAATTGCCATCTAGAAAAGTCTTTATTTTTACTAATTGCATATCCATTGCAATTTTACCTAAATAAAAATAATTTTTTAAAAACCACGGAGAGAAACAGAGAAATAAAAGCAGCATCCACCAAGTAGATGAGGTTGTATGAAATGTTTGGACATTGATCAACATGCTTTATGAACATGGTATTTCTTCAAAAGATGCAATTATATTATACATTTTTCAAAGGTTTGAAAGCAGTCTGCTGCCCTCTAACTTTTAGTAGTCACCATTAGTTAGTAGTTTATGTTCACTTTCATCACTGGTGTAACCAATATGTATATAATTCCTGCAACACTGCTTGCTTTAATGACTGATTTATTGACTGGCTTGATTCCAGATGCTTCTGCATGCCTCTCATATTGCTTCTGAGTAGATGGCAGATAGAACTGGTGAAAGGCTGCAGCATTCAATGACTACAAACATAGTACTACGACTTTGGCTATGTTTACATTTTGTGCAATTTTTTGCAAGTTTTCTATCCATCTAACCAATATTTCTTATCACCCAACTTTTTTTTCTGCATTGAAGGCCTTCTCAAGATCTACAAATACCATACACTTCAGTAATTGTGTGTTCCCTCAGGTTTTTTAATACATCCTGTTACAACATTTGACCATTACTGTTTCTATTCCAAGCCTTACAATGATGACATCCTATCTCACACCACTTTTACATTGTCCAGAAAGTACACTGTACTTAAATTCTCAAAATTATTAGTGTTTCAGGCACATTGTATTTCTTAGTTATGAATTGAGTTCATTACAGACTAAAATTGAGTTCAGAGTTGTTCATCAGGTGACAGAAGAGGGTTGATTGATTGACATTTTCATGTATTTGTTGGTATATTTTGAGAGATATACAGTATTATGTGTTGTCACAGTGTTAAAAGCAAAATGCATTAACTTGTCATAATTGCCATTATTGTTATTATGATGATCTGTTTGCAGTGGAGGATGTCTACACCCATTGAGGAAATGCATACCAACTGTTGTTATCCACATTTGAAATGAATTATTCCAAGGCATGGCCACAATTAGTTGTCAGTTTCCATCAATAATATGATTGTGTTGTATGTTCACAATGCAAGCTGAGTACTCAGGGACAAAGATGGTGTACTACAAATCCTTTGGGATGTCATACTTCCTGGCTTTCTGAATTTTCAACTTGTTTTTTTGGTAATTATGTTGTAGCAATTAATTTCTAATTCAAAATATGAAGGATATCTTTAGGTAAGAGGAAGGTTTTTCAAAGTATTTAAATTTGCATGGGGTTCTTTTAAAAATTGTAAGGATGTGCTTTTGTGTCAATATTTTTAAAAAGGGACATACTGTATATATATTGATAGATATCAATATAATTGTACAATGTTTGTTACGATGCTGATATGTATAAATGATTTGTATGTTAAAGATTTTATGTTTGTTTTTTAAGGTATTGGCTAATCCTTTTGATGATATTGTTCCACGAGAATCAAAGAAGAAAGAACTTGAAAAAGATGAAACTAAATCAAAGAGCAAATCAAAAGCAACAAAGTAAGAAAAAAATCATACTAATATAAATCTTTGCTACAAGATCTTGAGTTGTGAATTCACTTATTAGACGGATTCCATGGCTCATTTGATGATGACTGGGTTCACAAGATCTTGAGTAGTGAATTCACTTATTAGACGGATTCCATGGCTCATTTGATGATGACTGGGTTCACAAGATCTTGAGTAGTGAATTCACTTATTAGACGGATGCCATGGCTCATTTGATGATCACAACTGGGTTCACAAGATCTTGAGTAGTGAATTCACTTATTAGATGGATTCCATGGCTCATTTGATGATGACTGGGTTCACAAGATCTTGAGTAGTGAATTCACTTATTAGACGGATTCCATGGCTCATTTGATGATGACTGGGTTCACAAGATCTTGAGTAGTGAATTCACTTATTAGACAGATTCCATGGCTCATTTGATGATGACTGGGTTCACAAGATCTTGAGTAGTGAATTCACTTATTAGACGGATTCCATGGCTCATTTGATGATGACTGGGTTCACAAGATCTTGAGTTGTGAATTCATTTATTAGACGGATTCCATGGCTCATTTGATGATGACTGGGTTCACAAGATCTTGAGTAGTGAATTCACTTATTAGACGGATTCCATGGCTCATTTGATGATCACAACTGGGTTCACAATTTTGAAATAAAACATCAACCTTCTTCTAAACATGATCTTTGTTACTCTAAATCATTGTAATATTCTGAGAAGCCAACAATCTCTTGTTGGCTGGTTCTCTACTACGGTGGTTGCCAACCTGGGGTCCTGCTATCGACGACTGGGTTTTGATGTATAACATCAAGCTTCTTCTAAACATGAACTTCATCACTCTAAATCATTTGTAATTTTCTGAATCTCTTTTAGGCTGGTTCTCTAATACAGTGGTTGCCAACCTGGGGTCCTGCTATCTTTAAGTCTTTTACTAATGGTTTTTATCTTTTTCTGAAGAAATTTTAGTCTATTGTCATTTGGAGAAGAAGCTGAGGAAGACGAAGAGGAAGTTAATGTTGCAAGTAAACAGATGAAGACTAAAAGTAAGAGTGCACATGACCTCACAGATGATCCCAAGTTAAGCACCCAAGCAGCATTAGATGTTGAGTAAGTTGAAAGCTAGTCAATTACTTAAATACAGTATGCAAGTAAGCAGTCAGAATAATGATTATCATTTAAATTATAATTTATATATCTATGTTGATTTATCAACATAATGATAAATATGATTTATAATATGATTTATTTGTAATATGATTTATTTATAATATGAATTAAATATGATTCTTATATGATGATATATATTTATATTTAAATATGATTTATAATATGATGTATTTATAATATGATTTATAATATGATTTATAATGATTATCATTTAAATTATAATTTATATATCTATGTTGATTTATTTTATTTTCTAAGGAATTTACCCCCTGCAAAAAAGCAAAGAGTTGATGAAACGGAAGAGATAACTGAAGAAGACTACAATTCTTTTATGATGATATATATTTATATTTAAATATGATTTATAATATGATGTATTTATAATATGATTTATAATATGATTTATAATGATTATCATTTAAATTATAATTTATATATCTATGTTGATTTATTTTATTTTCTAAGGAATTTACCCCCTGCAAAAAAGCAAAGAGTTGATGAAACGGAAGAGATAACTGAAGAAGACTACAATGAAAAGATGAAAGAGAAGATAAAAAATAAGTTAAAGAAGGAAGGAAAAGCAAGCACTGTAGGTGATAAAGAAAAGGGCGCAAGTAATAGTAGTAGAAGGTAATTTCCAAGAATATCCTTGATTTTTGAGGATGACTGTTGGTAATTGATCATATTTATTGTTGTTGCTATTGATGCTGATTGTGATATTGATGGCGAGGATTATGATGATAAAGAATTAGATGTGGAGGATAGCTATGAAAATAATGATAAGCTATTAAATGATAAAATAAAACAAAAGTGATTCCAAATATAGAAAGTGAGGCCATGTTACTCAACATTTCGTCTTTATTTAGTCATCATCAGGAATAACATATTAAATGATAACGAAAATGAAAACAAAATAAAAGCTTCTTATGAAAATGATGGTGGTGATGTAAATAATGATGATAATGACATCAAATGAAAAAAGAATTAAAATTCTGATAAAAATTATGATAATATTGATGATAACAATGATGAAAATTGTAATGATGAAAAGTATAAGTGATGTATAACCATCAAAATCATTAAACACTGTCAACCATATAAGAGAAGAGAATGGGAAAGGAAGCTTATGAACGATGATCTAAAAAAACGAGTACTATAGCCACATAATTCCATCGTTACATTACATAATTAAAATTTGTCAAAGCTTACATTATTATTGTATAGGTTAGTTTTTAATACTTGATTACAGAGAAGCTTTACAACAAGAAGCTGAAGACCTGAAACGAGAACTATTAGGAAAAAAGAAGAAAGAAAGAAAAAAAGATACTTCAGAAGGCACAGATGAATTAAAAAATGAAGAATCAACAGATGAAAATGCAGATGAGGTAAAGGAAGGACAAACAGATATGATCAATGAGTTTAAAGATCAGAAGAAAAAGTTCAAACATATGAAGAAAAAACAAGCAAAGGGAACCTCACGGGAAGAACAGGTGAAATTTCTATTGTTTGATCTTAAAACAAGTTCGTGTTTGCATATCATTCATAAATGTGTTTGTATGATAAGAAGATAAAGTAACCCATGTTAAGGCTGTAGCAGTGCCTTTGCTTTACTGCTCGGCCACTTAACTTGCATGTAGGTCAAACATTTGAGAACCCTATAGGTGAACATGTTCGTAGAAATGCCATAAGGTGGTAACACTCGCAAACAGCTGATCACTGTGTCATGGTAAGCAAGTGTCCCAAAGTCTAGCCATCATTCTGAAAACTATTCAGTCATCATGAAAGAGATTAGTAAATTCTCTAAAACTGGTTCACTCTCATTTGGTTAATGTCACATTTATTGCTGTCGTCTATAGTATGATTCAGAATATACATTACAGAAAACAATCAAATCTGTCCCATCAGTGATGTAAATGATTTGATACAGTCACTTTATTATGATTTTCAGAAGTTAAAAACTGAGTTTTAACTGTTGTACAGTCCTAATCTGTATTCAAAACATTGGGAAATATGACTGCCATGCAAATAGCACTTTTCAGCAATGCATATAAAAGTCTACAAGCAAGTAAATGCTTGTAGACTTAAATATGCTACCTCAAAACCAAAGGGTCTCAGGGTGTTTACATTTACATACAGTTTATTTTGGTGTGAGCCAGCCAACTGTTGAGAGGAAATATTAAACCAAATTCACCAAAATTCATCTCTTACCAAATTAATTTGAAAGCTTTCCCCTATTATCTGTGAGACTAACAATATACTGTTCTTAATGCTAACTTAAACCAAACTTTAAAGTAACATCACCAAAGATTGCCATTCTGAAGCCTGCCCTCATTAGTTTAAAATGAAGAGACTGGTAACTTATGTTTGCAATATAACGAGTTGCTAAGTATTAAGAAACATACTGTATAGATTTGACAGCTTTGATTAATGTATTGAATTTGAATATTAATGAGGGAATGAACGATATTAAACAATATAGTAAACCATGTCTTCTATAATTATTTATAAGTTGACATAATTCGACATCACAAAGTAGCACCCAATGAAAGCTTATCAGCTATTCTATTATAAAATTCATTTTTAGGTAAAAATTGTTCAAAATTAATTTAATGAAAGTACTAATGATGTGGATAAACAGCCGGTTAAGGCTTGCGGATTAGCTGCACTCTTTCCTGCTACTGAGGCTGATGTTTGTAATTAGATTCACTTTTTCAAAGAAAATGACAAATTTAATCAACCAATTTGTCTGAAACCCTGCCATTTTTGACAAGGTCATCTTTGGTAAAGTATATTGTCTTTTTATTTAATGGTTACATTTTTGAAGAAATGTATACTGATACAGTAGCTGCTAGATTAATTGACATATGCCCTCAACTATTATATTGAGGTGATTTTTCGTGTAATTGTATATCATTCAGTACTTTCAGAACAAGTGGTCCTTGACAGGAAAATGTAAGGCAATATACCGCCTCTACGCCTCAGTTGAGAAACTGATTGCTAACCAAAAGTTATGGGGTTTGAGTAATAATAATAAATATTGAATCCTACACTTTATATCAGTGGCACACACTATCAAGTGGTGCGTTCACAATAAAAACATTCAACCAACACAGTACATTCGTACCGGTACACTAAAGCACAGTCTAGTATAAACACGTATGTTATTCAAAAAACTATCATGTTTCTTGTTGTTTATAACCATACTTTTATTAATGACATCAAATAAATTTGATTTGTTCAATACATCTTTTGCATTTGTATTTCTTCTACTTGCAGACTCTCGCTATTTTGGCAAAGTTTCAGAATAAATTAATAGCCGCAAATGAAAAGACACACGAGGAAGGAGAAACGGAAGAGGGAAGCAAGGAAATAAGTTGGTAAGTTGATAGTTGAGTTGATACTAAAATCTGATTTCACCTCAAGCAATTACTGGTGAACCTACATATTTCTTTGCAAGCTGGTGTGCCAAGTTCAAGTCAAATTTTCAAATGATGGAGTAGTTAATTCTATTGATGACTGATATGGACAATACAAAATCAGTTTGTATTTGAGATTTTGAATATGATGGTGAAGACTAAAGAATGTATATAAGTCAGTCCAGACACTCCCCTCCCCCCCCCCCCACCTGCTACTTGACAATTTGAGCAGCAAATTGACTGGAAGTACGCTCAAGTAGTTGAAATTAATCTGATATTTCTTATTTTTGGCCAGCTAGCACCCCCCCTCACTGAATCATCCGAGTCCATCCACCTTTGTGGCTCCTATCAACCCCCCATGTCAATATTCCCAGATGCACCACTGCTACAGGCCTGTCATACCCAGGGGTTCCAAATTGGAACAAGCCTCGTTTGGGAGATTTGGTTAAATTAGCTTTCTTAAAATGTCTAATTTGATTTTGCTGCACATGGTGATAACTAATGCCAACTTACTTCAGGGAGACAATTGATAACACAGTAGTAAAAAGCAAGCAAATATTTGCAGGAAAAGGGTTAGTGTACAAGAGGTTTCTGCTTACTGGCAGGAGTGGGAGAGTAAGACCCCCATTTGTAATTGTACTAAACAATAGTTACACCTACAGTAAATACACCAAAGTATCACAATGCAAGTTTTTGTTGCCCCTTCCCCCCCCCCCCTTTAAACAGCTTGCTCTCTGAGGGCCTCTGTTTGGTGGTTGCTTGCTGGGCACCTGGATGGCTGAGGCAGGGTAAATGTTGCTCCAGTTCGTTTATCTGGTCTCCTAGGGAGTGGTCCCGGCATTGTGATAGCGGTGGCCACAGATGCTAGACCCTCAGAGAGCTGGATGCTGGGGACGTTTTTGTTTTTATTTTTATTGTTTAAAGTAAAGATTGTTGCTCGACACTTTTGTTGGGGCTGCTTATGGCTAGAAACTCAATTAGAAACTGATGGTAATAATAATAAATTTTTAAAATGTAATAACAAGTAGAAAATAAAAAAAAGAATAGAATACCACACAGCCTGATAATCAGACGCAAAACTCAGCGAGCTCAAGGGGCAGAGCCTTCAAATTGAAGTTAGCTTCTTAATAAGAAGATAAAGTAGAAGTGTGAGGCCATCC
The DNA here is from genome assembly GCF_011630105.1 of Anneissia japonica. Classification (NCBI taxonomy): domain Eukaryota; kingdom Metazoa; phylum Echinodermata; class Crinoidea; order Comatulida; family Comatulidae; genus Anneissia; species Anneissia japonica. The sequence continues at coordinate 573,201 of NW_022731578.1, read as the reverse complement.
CAATCTCTGGAAGACTCTTCCAACTCGCAGGACAGTTTGGATGGGAGCACCGCATCATACCTGTATTAGCCTACAAGTATATTGTTTTCTTTATTTGACTGACCATGGTAAAGTTATAGTTGGCCCATTTACTTGTAATAACACAAGGTAGTATGCTTTTGCAGACCAAGGTACACCCACTTTGGCTGGTGTTCTTCCTGACATTATGCAATGAATTAATAACAACCCAGTGGCGGATCCAGGAATTCAAAATAGAGGGAGCCCGGGGAGGTACTTTCACAGATGGAGAATCTATACCACCTCAGTCCCACCTTGGTTGGGGCTGAGATAAATTTGTGATTATGGCGCCTCTAGATGGCTGGAAATTGCACTCTCCAGATTTAAAATTTGAATATAATTTTTATTTATATTCCATTAAAAAAAATTTTCTAACAATTTAGGGGAGGTCCAGGCGGCTGGGACCACCCTCCCCCCCACTTAAATCTGCCACTGCAACAAGCAACATGAAGTGAAACCTATGCAGCAAGGACATTGACCTCTCAATCATCTAGCCTAATAATTCTACACCCTTACCAAGCAAGTAGTTGACTCATGCACTGCAGAGGGGTGCTGCACAGGGCAATTTGATTGGTTAATGGATAGTGTGAAAATGATCATGGTATAATTCACTTTCAATAATATTTAACAACTTAAACATACTGCTCAGCTGTGTGAGCTATATAGGAAACTTTGAATTAGTAATAGTAGTGTGCTGTTAGTTACTACATTTCTTAAACATCTCACTCTTCGTATGTTTTTTTATTTCAATGATACTGAATGATAACTGACACATCTATCTGATAATTTTCACTATAACTTTGTAACCATTCATGAACTACAAAATAATATGTCCAGTAGTTTATTTTAAACCTCTTTACTGGTCAACATTCATGAAGTAAAAAATCAACTATGTCGTTACTTTTGCCAAATCTCCGAAATCAATCTCACTTTCACAGGGTCTGGTTCTGTAGCCCTATCGTTAGAACTTTCACATTTTTCACTTTTACCACTTCAGCCCTGGTACAAGTCTCAGTAGCGTCAAGTCATTTTTTTCTTTTTATATTTCATTATTCTTAAATTTTTTTTGTAAATTCATAATTTTAATATTTGTCAATATGTTAATGAAGAAAAATCTTATATTTTGTTATAAAGATATAGCCAATCTGTTTTTTGTTTATTTTACATTATTTCAATTCAACTCCAACAGTGAGTTCAACCACACCACTTATATGTATTAAATTCTGTTGATAGATAAAAACACAAAATAATATTTACATAAATAGGTTTCTGTAAATTTATTTTATTAATCTAATGTCAATTACTTTTGATTATAATTTCCTCCAAATCCTACTTTTAAAAACTACATGAAATTTGAACCAAAATGATTTCTATATATTTCTTAGTAGATTTAGAAGGAAGTGTGTGTGCAGATTTAAGGCAAGGATAGCAATGAAAACTTTAACAGTGCTAACACAGAGGAAGTCTTCACTATATCAATGCCAAAACTAGAGAAGGGAAGGGGTAAGCTCATATCCCCTCGTGATTCCCATGTGCGAGTGGGGAAATGTCAAAGCAGATACATGGACCCAGTTTCCTGACCAGTTTCTAGTGCAGTTTGCTCTACTGTCAAAAAAAATTCAAATTCTATCGCACTTTGTTAGTCTGCCAGAGAAGCGTTTTTATTTACTGTATGTCGGTATATACTTATGATTGATATATGTGTATATTTACCATTTATCAAAATATATCCTTTCTTTGTTCAAAATTGTTTTTATTGTGCATGAGTTAAATGTTGAGTTAATATACAGTGATAAAACCAATACAACAAGAAGAAAATAAGACAAAAGTTTATGTTATGATTAAAATCAGTGAAAATTATATTTTTTTAAATTTCTCCTATTTAAGAGAGCTACTATATTTAATTTTCAATTCAGTTTTATTAAGCAATATCATCTTTGTAGCATTTTCTGCTAAATTGTGATAGATACATAATGCCATATAGTATAATAATGCACTATAACACAATATATTCAATATATTAACATTAAAATGAAGCTAAAACTACCAAAATAGAAGAAAAGAAGAAAGAAAAGAAGAGAAAATTGTATATATTTGTGAGTTTAAAACAAAATGTATATTTTTAGATTGGTTATAAAATACAACACATTTTAACTATGTAAGCATAATATGGTTTTTATTGAATCAAGTTATACTTTTGTTAGTATATTTTATGATCCAAATTTAAAACCTAAAGTGTAAATAATATTTTTTGAAAATTTCTCATATATAAGAGAATTTTTATTAATGTTATTAGTGGTTTTTTAGTCTTGTTATCAAATACAAACACATTATAACTGACTGTGCGAACATAACATGTTATACTTACAATAATTAGTTTATGTGGTTCAGGATGTTTGTAAAATTCCTTTTAATATTATTTGAGATTGACTTGGCAACAAAAATCAATTTAAAATTTAATGATTATACAGATACATTAGAGGTTTTTTTTTTATTTTAATAAATGCGTGGTAGTTTACATTAAACATTCCAACATGCCTAATATACTGGCAAGTCTCTTGTGGGTTCTTACAATTTGAAATGGAACTGTTTATGAAACATCTCAGTAATTCTGTGTGTTATCTCTTGGTTGCAGGCAGCAGTGTTGCTAAATTTAGATCCACCCAACAGTGAGTTTTAATTAACGGTTCACAAACCTAAAAGCCAAAACAATAATATTTTGAGAATTTCGAGTATTTTTCACAAAGTTAATGTTTTTTGTGACAGACAAGTGATTGCCCAATAATGTATTTCCATATGATATGCCTTCTACTATCTTTATTTCCATTCATATTGTCCAGTAATGTCTTTTCATACAAATTGCACTGTTTATCCAGTGTTGATTGCTGTAAAGTCTTTCTATGTGGACTGTACTACTCTTTTCCATACAGACTGCCTAGTCCATTCCATATGGACTGCCAAGTAAAATGCTTTTCCGTAGGGATTTGCTCTGTACTGTCTTTAGACATGCCCTTTTTTATAAGTAGTTTAGCGAACCCGCCACCCCGTCAGTAATGATTATTTCAAATAACAATCAAATTTTATTTTTGGCCAATTAACACACCCGCCCCCCACAAAATATGGAATTTCAGAAAAAAAATTTAAGTTTTTCTTTATTTTTATTGTGCACGCCGCTGCTTTGAAATCTCCAAAAATTTGCTATGGATATTTCTTTCTAATTGTGTAAGTTTAAAGCATTTGTTAGCATTCAACAATAAAATTTTATTTTTATTTTCTCCTCTGTCTGGATGTTTTTGGGAAAACTATTTGCTAAATAAGAAAACAAAATTTGATTTTTGTTTTTTTTCTGCCCTCCTCTGATGTTCTTTAAAAATATATGTTTGTGAAACAACGTATAAAAAAAGTGATGCCTTAATCATAGAGTTTGTTTGTACGATACATATTTCTTCATGGATTGCCCAGTATTATTTTATTTATAGAGATATTTAGCCTATTAATATCTTTATAGATATAAGTAGCAGTCTATATCCACATTCAATTCAATTCAAATAAACATTTATTTCTTCCTTTCAAATCAAATAAAAAAAAAGGATCAAGATGATACAAGTAAAAAAAAAACCTGAAAAGGGCAAATACAGACTTTGATACCCAACCTTGTGGATTGTGACATACTGTCTGCTATTTTTACCCATGTTTTGCGGTATTACACTGTAGATGAGTATGTTTAATGTAATACCTTGCATCATTCACTCAGAATTAGTTGAACTATATATTTTAGGGTGTTGTTATTTCAGCAGAGAGTAAATGAGTAAATCCACCAATTCAATTAGAAAGTGCTGGCCAATAAGGTTCCTGAACAAGCCCTTAAAATATAACATCTGCAAAATGCACATGATATGCATTAAATACTGATCATCTTGATATTAAAAAGGGGTGTTGAATTTCACCCCAGGTATCACAAATACTTCCCAGCTATTAATTTCCCTGTGAAAAATATGCGGTATATTAATGTACAGCCACTTCATAGCTCATATCCCAGAGAGGGGTAAATTTGTGCCTGTACACTAAGTACCTCAATTACAACCAATTTCCTTTTTGGAGAGTGGAACATACCACAGCTGTAGCATATTCATCATCACTTGAGGGTGTTACCTGTACCCCTCAGCTGTTCTTACTCAATCTGAGTGTTCTCTGTACAGGCACATTTAGGTTCCTTATGGGCTTGTCAGTGTGATAGCAACAATTGCTTTTGCTTTAGGCAGTGTCGATATTAACCCAAGGTTATATTAATTGAGTATGATATTCCACAGTGTCTATGAATCCTAAAGGGATCCCCTCTTACCAGATACAAGCTTACCCACAAAATTTGACATTTAATATGGTGTACACAAACCATAAAATCTGTCCCATATTAAAATAGAGTTCACCATGTGTGTTAGCATTTCTATTTATATCAGTTGGAAGTGAAGTCTTTAACCATATTTCTATTCTTATAATTATTATTATTTTTATTATTTTTTTTGTTTTCATTATTTTTTATTACTTCTATTTTTATAATTATTATTTTTATTATATTTGTTGTTTTTGTCATTGTTATTGTCATTATTTTGATGTACTGTTAAAAATTTGACGAAAAAGATTGGCAGACCGACAGAATACTGGGAGACAAGCACTTCCTAACTGAAAGCAACGGTGCTATCAGAGGTCCCAATTCTCTGGAACTCCTGCTAAAATCTCTTGAAACTAACCCATCTACTGTTTGCATAATTATAACATACACACATACCAACGACCGCAAAGAAGAGTAATAATATAGCCATTTATACAGCATGATTTTACTATTGTATTAATAATTGCACCTCTGAAATTTTCTGGTTATAGGTAAAACTATTACCATACGTAATGATAATAAAATAAGGAGCTCACAGAAGTGGAGCTTGTTAATGGAATTGTTTTAAAAACAAAAACCTCTTAAAATAAGAAAAGTTGTAGATTGATGCTATACAAAAATTAAAGTCAAGATGGTGTTTTTTTTCATGGATACTTACTTTTTTATATTTTATATTTAATTTCTTGTAGGATGAGCCACAAGTTTGAATGTGACAGTCATGATATTAAAGTGAAGGATGCCAACGTCCAAGATGCAGACACTTTTGATATATTTGACCCTAGAAATCCAATGAATAAGCGCAAGAGAGACAATGCTGCAACCAAGGCAAAAGTCAATAGGTTAGTAGTTTGTTTGTTTCATTTGTTTGTTTCATTTATAGTAGTAAGCCCTGTATAAAGTGCTCCTGGTAAAATTGGTCCAAAAAATGACTTATTATGCAGTAGCACAGTATTATTACTGTAATAGTAAAGTAAAGGCGTTTTAAACAGGTGGAGGATGATTTAAAAGAAATAATTAACTTCATATTCATATATGCTCTCTTGAACAAGGTCGTATATGCTCTCTTGAACAGGTACAACATAGAATCACTGAACTCTGTTTTTCAAAAGCAAACCTTTCTAACAACTATGTTTCTATTCCATATGGCATCTGCATGTCAACCCTGGGGGTAATTAGTATTGAAAACAGATTCAAATACCTTGGTATATCATTTGTGGATAAAATGCTTATATAAAATGTATGACCTTAATATAAATAATATAATTAAAATAAATAACAGACATGATCCCACAAAATTCCTCCACACTCACTGCCGCACAAGAATAGCAATGTATCATGTTTTTAATTTGTTTTCGTTTTATTTCAATAATGATAATATTTGACCTTCAACTTTTTTTTTTTTTTTTTTTTTTTTGCTATATTTTTTAAGTGTTGCTTTTTAACTTTTTATGGTAATTTTTATAATACCTTTTATGGATTCTCTGTACAGCAACTAAATTTTAATGCATTTTAAAACTAAATATCTTAATTTTATGTACACATTATTATTTGTATATTATTTTGTTGGATAAGGGTTGGAGAGCCACATAGAAAGTGATTCATTTTGGTATTGGCAATCTGGTCCACCTCCTAAAAACATTTCAGTGATCTTGCTTTGTGTATTGTTTTTTGAATATTGTATTTTTTATCAAGTGAAAAAATAGATGAAATTAAATGAAAAAAAAAATAAAAATAACATTTATTTATTTCCTCAGTAACAAAATCAGTTAATTTTTCAACATAAAGAAATCCAAAATACCATAGCTTAGATGTAACAACTTTGAAACAAATAACAGGTTCACCTGGCCTGACTTTGCCATTTTTTCACTTTTAATCTAAATATTTAAACATCCTATTTTGAATAAAGGTGAATATATTTAGGAAATAATCGGTTTCACCGATCGCTGTCTTACCAACCGCTGTCTTATCAACCGCTGTCTTACCAACCGCTGTCTCATCGTGATCAGAGAAATTCTAGTGTGAAATACTTAATAAGGAACAAGCTAATTCACAAAAACTTGCCTTTTCCAATAATAGTACATCACACTAAGCCAGAGCTAAGAGAAACTTTGGTGCTATGTTTCCTGAAAGAATTATTAATCCAAGCTCTTCCAGCACTCAGAATTCAGCAGAATGTAAACATTATATTTTTATAATGATTTTAAGAACATTTTACAATTATTTTTATCAATTTTCACATGGACTTAGTCTGACACAAATACAAGGTATGCTTTCAACATAGGAAATAAGTTTTTTTTTGCTTTGAAGTTTTTCTAATTATCATGTTTTGTTTAATTTGATGTAGTTTATGAAAAATAGCATAATTTCAAAATTGAAATAGTTGCTAAAGGGGAAAATGGAACGGTAGAGTTATATCTTTGATTGCCATCTGCTTTGCATTGTTCTAACTACAATCACATTACATTAATTACGTTAGTTGCTTTCAAAATGGTAAAGTGAGCCCTCTATTGACACAATCTGGATTACAGATGGGTTAGGTTTGTTGATTGAAGTTCAGTAAGGTGAAACAGCTAGTAGATGTATGTCAATGTCATGACGTGAACACCCTAATCTACAGCTGCCATAATCGTTAGTTTCCCTTTGTCATTACTGTGGATTCGTGTCCCATAATCGGTTGTTTTTAGACCTCCTTTATTACTTCTTGTGCATAACTTTAAGAAGAATGTAGAAAATTTAAAAAAAAAATTATCCTTGTCTTGAGTTCCAACTGATGTGAAAGAATATGTGTTAATACTGACATACTTTAAAATGTTGAAGACACTCTTTTCTTTTCATATTTAACTTTCATCCTTACATTTTTATCGTTTAATTTCTCTCTGGTATTTTCTTCTTTACTGTCCTCCTATTTCCCTCTACCTTATGTATGAATGTTATGGCACATATGTAGATATTTTGATTGGATAGTTCCAGTGTAACTTAGCTTCAGTTTCGTTGTTGGTAATTTCCTATTAAGCCCTGTTCAGACTCAAATTTTTTTGGTAAAAAACATGTGATATGCCTAAATATGGCCAGGATGACAAGACATTATGACCATATATAGGCACATCAAGACTATATATGGGGATACAACAGTCAAAGAAAATTTGATAATGTGGATGACAGAGCTTTAGATATAAAGTCCTTCAGACCAACATCACAAGGTTTTTGAGCAAATTACATGTGGCAAACTGTGGATACTGTAATATAAGTAATATACAGTATTGGATCTATTGTCTAGATGTATATACATACTTCTCCTATCTTACAATAATTGTGCTGTGCTTCCAGATGATTTTTCTTAGTAGTATAGTAAAAATATGAAACAAGAGTTAATTATACAAGACAACCTTTGCAGGAGCTCATGACCAGGATTCCTTAATTGGGTCATCTAGAGAACCAGAGGTCTGGGGTCAATTAGGAGTAACAAGTAGGCATGGCTAAGTGGTCCAACTGGGGGTTCTGACCTAAAGAATCTGGCCAATTTTAGGCCATTTTAACCTATTTTACTGAATAAGTTTAGGGCTGGATCATAGTGCAAATCACTTCACAGCCTGTCAGCTGTGCCAGCGGTGGGGCCAGAAATTTGCCGTCAAGGGATCTGATGAAGGGGTCCAAACCTGGGGCCGACAAGTTGAGGGCCCTGAATAAAAATTCCTGGTAGGGTTTCGGGGGATAGATTTTATGGCTTAGTATGGTCTAAATTGTGCTTTTAGACCACAATTATTATGGATTAGCAATCTAAGTAACTATATATGGATAGGCAAATTTTTATTTTTGATCCGACGACCTAGTCGTGGCATCAAACGACAGGGGGATCCAAGCCTGTCCGACGGGGTGTCACCACCACTGAGCTGTGCAGGTTGGGATATCAAGCATTGCCGAGAATGGTCAGTGTGTCTGGGACTCAAAACTAAAAGGTTGAGAACCTGAAAAGCCTTTCCTAAAGGGTATGATCACTACTAGAATAGATTCATTTATGATCCCTTGTAGGTTATAGGTAGAATATAGTATTATGATCACAGATAGGAAGGATATAGATCCACTTTGATCATTAAATGGTTACAACTATAGTTTCAATGGTCAATGGTTGTGCACTTGTATAGCGCATATAACATTCGTCTCTATGCGCTCTGTTTCACTATTATATGATTTCTAATAGGAGGTCTATAGTGTCATAACAAAATATGAAATTATTTTTGGGAATTTGAAAAATTAAATACAAAATTAGAATTATTATGAATTTAATTTGAAAATTAACAAACTTTTGACTAATGCTAATTTTGTGTCAACTCTTGGGGCATAAATTTGTCAAAATTGGTTACATTTATATGTATATTTTATTTTTTTGAGGTACCACAGATATCCCTTAAGTAATTAGGTTGTCAAAGGAAAGAAGTAGTAAATTATAAATTGATTTAAATGTTGTATTAAATTATGTTACAATGCTAATTTTTTTTTTTATGCATGAATCATTTGACTGAGATGATTTTAGCAATAACATTTAGCCACATTAGATGTTTACATATATATTATATAATTAGCGTAAATTATATCATTCTGAATTTGATTAAACTTTGAGAGTGGTCTTAATCGAAACAGAAGGTCACAATTGGACCTACATTTTTTAATTTTCTCTTGGCACTGTTGGTTGAAAGCTATTTCCATTATTGTTACATTTATTATATCTGTTTATTTGAAAAATTAATTCCTTAATTGCATGTTATGAATTTAATTATTGGCTTGAATAAGGAACTTGAATGTGGTTAGAGTGGTTTTTAATATTTAATTGGAGAGAATAGATTTCTTATGCTACAATGTTTATGTGTAATAACTGATAGTTTGGAACAGTTCTGGACTCGGGCTGAACTTTGGACTCAAGTTGCAGCCCATCAGGTTGTAGCTTAAGCCTCGAACTGCAGTTTAGCGCCTGACTTCTTCTCACTCATAAATGCTTATGGACACGCTCCATATTATCTTTCTTTATCCATCAAACAACAATTTTCTTGATGTTCCACAAGACAGTCAAACTCTTTCAGGTTATCTATTCTAGAATCTATGCTCCAGTACATATTAGTACTAGCCAACAATCTTTTTGTTTTGTGCTCCAAAATTATTGAACTCTCTTCCACCTAATCTCCAATCAATTTCTGATACTGATGCATTCCAAGCTCCTTAAAACTAATCTCTTCAATAATAAGAGTGACAAATTATGTTTTTTTTAACAGGCGCTAAAGGAATTCTTCAATTTACAATTATTTATTTATTAATTGCAACTAAAGCCGGGCATACACCCAGAACATATTTCTGTTGAGCATGAGCACTGATTATTGATAGCAGTCTAAACAGGTCATTGTTGAAAACAATCCATTTGTTCACTTCTTGTACTATAATCTTAATGGATCACACTCAGCTTAAGGACTCCAGTATCGGGCAGATAAAATTTCCTTCCATTTCCTTCCACTGTCTAATGACATTAAATACCTTTAGAAAGACTTTATCTGTGGTTTTCACAACATTTGGTTAATTGAAATCAGAAAGTTTTATTTTTTTACATTTATTTGGAGACGTCATTAGTAAATATAACATTCATGACAAGAGATCCTTGAGTATGGCTGATAATTTAAACTTCACTTAACCAGTATTTATAGACACACTTGTGTCTAAGCATCAATATATGTACTTTCACTATTGTTATCAGTTTGTAATCATATTCAATAAACTGCATGTCAGCTGACCTATTCGCCAGCTTGTGTGACGTTAATCGTCCACCCACCAAACATGATGGATTTCATGTGTATTATGACATGCTGGGTCATATGACTTATCATGTGACTGCTACAGTCTTTTGGCAGTTATTCCTTAAAGATACAGTCTGGGGTAAACTGGAAAAACTTCAACTAAAAATTCAATTGTTATCAAATTTTTATCAAAAGATAATTTCCTGTATTTTTCAATTAGAATGTAATAACATATTTGTGCTCGATAATTTCTTTTTTAGGTGAAATGATGATTATGTGGTTTTTAGCGATTTAGTAGGGATGGAGAAGAGGAATGGACGCAGAAAGTTCTTAACTATCGACTGTATCTAGTGAGATAATTCTTAACTATTAAAGGTAAATATTAAAGGCATCTAATGAGAGTGGTATACTTAATGTCATTGGTTTATCTATCTCAAATTGATGAAGTACAAGGACTGTACATGCCACACACATGCTGTGAAAATGGTTGTCATTGACATTTCAGAAGATGTGATGCTATATATTTGTTTTAATGCCAATAGAGATAATATTCAGCCATATAACAATGAGTTATTATTATGGTCTGCTTTATAGACCATTTTATTTGGTGTGTTTTGAAACAGCGCCATTACGTCTGAAGATTCACTGTGGGACAGCAGGGAAAACAACAGATGAGATCCTTTTTTTTAATTACAGTATGTAAACATTAAAATAATATCTTACAATTTAGCCTTGTGTCTATTATCAGTATAGGCCTCTTTTCCCATTTTAATATATTTGTGCTCGTTAATAATTTTGTATTATAGTTTAATCAATCCCCATGATGGATTCTTAGGTTGATGACGTGCATGATGGACAAGTCTTACTCATGACCCATTTTTACTCATGGGTGGAGGGAGACAAACATGGGTAAAGTGCCTTGCCCAAGGGCACAAGTAAAATTCACAGCGAAGGTTTGAACCTCCGACCTTAAGGTTGAGAGACCGAAACCGCTGCACAATATCGCCCACAATATATATAGTAGAGTGTTGGGTGTTAGTACAGTAAGAGCCCATTGCTAATAATATTTTGTCCAGGCTTACTATTCTAAGTTAATATTAAATTAATATTAAATCTATACATAGTTATATATTAAGGCTGGGCTAGTATTCAATTCCAGAAGTTCATTGCTTATAATACAATTTAACTTAATAAATGAGATTAACCATTTTGTGCACTCTGATTTATACCATTGTCATTCAACTTCATGTGATGGCTCTCAAGTTATTTGATTTGATTGCTGTAATTTGGCATGGGCCAAAAATTAGATAATTATTAATGTTTGGCACTTGATTTTCTTGACAAAAATGACTATAAATTTAATGGAACAGGTGCTAGAATGTCATTTCGCTTATGATAAACTATATTATTTTGTAAATAATTTTTAAACAAACTGTTATTGAACATCAAATGTAATTGATCTTTTCTAATAGTTGTACTCAATCTTGAATAAAAAATAATTATAAATATTAATAGATGATTTGATTTTGTGCAACATTTTTTTATTTTGTAAAATCAAGTTTCTTTGATTGTGTGTAACCTTTAAGACATTTGTATACTGGAAAGCAACTAACTACTTTCTGTCTAATCACAGTAGATAAAAAAAAGTTGTGCAAACCTGCCTGCATAAAAAAATGTAAATAATTCCTTGTATCAACCTAAGACAAAATATCTCAACCAATCATTCTGGTAAACGCCAATACTTTTAAGTGTTTAAGACTTACTTAAGATACAGTACCCAAAAAACAAGAAGACAGAATTCAAGACATTTGTTTTAGTATTGAAGTAATGATCTATGCATGGCCTTACAAATGAGTGGAAATCTCTACATCCAACTAATACCTCAATTATTGACTTTTCTGAAAAGTTTCAGCACAAAAGGAATATCATGTACAGTTAGACTCTTTTGGGTTTAATACTGCTGTAGATGTAAAACAAGTTGGAAAGATTGTGTTACAGTGCAACACAGTTTGGCATGCATACATGAGTGAGTTTTCTGAAGGTATGTGAACTGATCTACTACCAGATGGGACTAAGGTTAGCTGGATGCGCTACCAAAACCATCTAGTTATTTAAAAATATGTATTCATGGGGTGGGGAGCAGATATGTTGGGTAGAGTGTGAAACTGGATACTGTCTACCCGTATATAATGAGTCTTTGTTCAAATTCCCTAATTTTAGGTTTAAACATTACTCTAATTTGTTTTTTATTTGTAAATGGTATATTTATTCAATCAAAGAAATTTAAAAACATAGTAGTATGGACACGAGTATGATTAAAAGGCTTAAAAACATTGTAATTGAGTTAAAAACATAAAAAGCAAAAAAATTAACAATTGTCAGTATTGCTCCTGCAATATCGTTCAGATATCTTTGAGGGTTTTAAAGGTAATATTTCACTTCTAACTTCTAAGAATTTATCAAGCTCTAAAAATGAGGATGCATCATCATAGTGATTATAATTATAAAAACAAACCACCCTCGCCCACCCCAAAAGAAAGAAAATAAAATAACATAAAAGCTTCTTGAGCTAAAAACTGTGAAAGTAAACGATTTTAATAATATCAATAAAATAATCAAATGTTACTTATGACTAGATTTTTAATTTAAAATGTCTGGCTTCGTTCCTTAAAATTTTATGAAATGGTATCGCTTCTACATTATATTCTTTGGAGACTTAAAAAGGAAATATACCCTTAGATTAAATTGTTCAATAATTGAAGCACCCAGTATATGACACAGCAAAAACCAATACTATCTTGAATTGATAGTCTTGGCAGTATACTTGATATGACATTAAAAGTTAGTAGCTAACATCGCTACTGTGGAGCGTTGAGTTCGGAAATTAAGTATTACTAGTTTAAACACTTTTAATATGCCAGCTGGATGCTACTCAAAGCTAAAAGTCTCTGAAAAAACAGGAAGGGAGTTACTGAGCATGGGTCTCCAAGGAAATCTACGTACTAGCACCTGCCAGTGGAAATTTGAAAAACCTCTCTCGCACTAACAGGAAATTGGAGATGTGATATATAACGAAGGGGCCCGGGCCCCGGGTTTGGGTAGATGCTCGGTACTAAGAATGGCAGGCTTATGATTGTTTACCTTGACCAATCATTGAAATTATTTTAATAGTTGTAAATATGAAACTTGTTGTTGATGATAATTTCCAGTCCAATCCATAATATAACTGACAGCAACCTCTATGATGTGTTTTAGTTTATTGCCTTGTATGTAGTAATAACTATAATAATAATAATCATGTTAATAATGATAATAATAAATAATAATATCAGTGAATTGGTATGGTCTCCCATGAGGGAATGGAAATCTACAAACGTCTATGTTATTGCCCTCTTGAATTCCAACGCTAATGGTGGTCTGTGGTTTTTGTAAAAAAAATAAAATGAATTAAGTACAATTCGAGACCCCTTTAATTCAAGACCACTTTTTTCAAAGAACCAAATAACAATCGTCAATCTTTTAACACAAAGCTAACCCTGTAAGTGGATGCCGAACCCCGAGACAAACAATCGTCAATCTTTTAACACAAAGCTAACCCTCTAAGTGAATGCCGAACCCCCCCCCCCCCGAGTGGATGCTGAACCCCCGAGACAAGCAATCATCAATCTTTTAACACAAAGCTAACCCTCTAAGTGGATGCCCCCCCCCCCCCCCCCCCGAGACAAACAACCTTCAATCTTTTAACACAAAGCTAACCCTGTAAGTGGAGGCTAAACCCCCAAGGCCACCCTAAATTTATAGGTCCCAAAGTGCTCTCGAATTCAAGGGCGATATGTATTTGATTTCTCAATAATTAACCAATGCATAAATACTAGTACAGAAGTTGACCCTTATGGAACTGACCATTGACCCTTAAGGAGCTGAGCTATATGCCAAGAGGTAATTTTCTTGCTTCGTGTGCAATGACCCTGCCTAACGTTAGTTTTTTAATTGGAGTCTCATTGCTTGGCTCCTTGAATATCGTTACATGGGAGTTAGCGGGCATAAGGGACTATATAGCTGTTACATATAATTACTGGCACTGCAATGTGGCAGCTTCTACTCCCTGGTGTCTCGGCCAAAATTCTCAATTTCGGACAAGTAAAAATAATTTATATTTTTCATTTATTTTAATTCTATTCAAAATAGCATTTATTAATTGTCTATAAATCAGGAAAAACTGAATTGTATCATATTTTTGTGTTAGTAATATTTAATTGTATTTTAAAGATTGTTCTACTAATATATTTTAGTGTGATTGCTTGTTTTCTCTTTTAATTCTATATTTGATCATATTTTATTCATACTTTTAAAGCCTTGAGGTAATTTTTAGCATATCTCCGATAAGTTTCATTTCATGATTTACAAATGATTGATAGTTTGAAATCCAAATTATTTTGCCTGCTGCTTGATTACAGAGATCTAAAAATAATCATTATATAAAGATTCTTGAATCTTTTAGCCCTCAGAACTTTTTTGAATGAGATCAAATGTAACCACACGTGAGCCTCAAGGGCGGGAGTAAGGCAGTCCTCTCGCAACAGATTATTCAATTAAAGTTAACTGGAGAAAGATAGGCAATTGTAAAAGAGATTAAGCCACAATCCATCTCAGAGTAAATTGTCTGAAATTTTAACAAATTAAAAAATTATGTTTGAATATTTGGATAATTTTTTTAAAAAGATCTTTAGTAGATTATGATGCTTGTTACCAATCCTGTCAGCCCCAGGTGTTAGTAGAGAAAATTTGTTGAGACCTTGCCAATCAATTCCTCAATGTAGGTCCCTTGTATTACGAAAAAAACAAAAAAAAAAACAAACAAACAGTGCAATGTAAACTTGAAACAATCTGATAGACTATAATAATGTACAACTGAAAAGATTGATTGATTGATTAGCATTAATTTTTGAACTTTAGTATAAAATTAAAATAAACCGATAGAATTAGGATATTTTACGTCATTTATTTTTCCTGTGCTGAATCCTTGTGATGCAATATTTTTTTTTGGCTTGTCTTTTATTGTATGTCCTGAGGGTCCCAATTTGTCAGCTCTGGCTGAAATGACCAGCATCACAAAATATTGTTGAAGAAATAAATGGATACTGTAAATAAATACAAGTAAAGAAATTTGACTAAGTCTAATGTGCCAGAATGCCTTTATTTCATTCATTCACTTAATAAAATTAAGGTGCAGTAATGCCTAAAATTTACTTAAAATCAGCCTGTGTTCATGTTATTCTAATTGTTTCATGTTACTGTACCATTCCAACAACATTTATTTCATTTCAATATGGCAGTCGTAATTAACATAACAGTACTGTAAATTATTTCTTGAAGAGAGAAAAAAAAATGTGTCCTCAGGCCAAAATGAGTTTTTGTTATAATGGCATAGAACATATCATTTACTTTAAAATGACAGTTAAATGAACTCAATTTGGTGTCTGGAAGCAAAGTAATGACCATTTGAATAATTGTCATCTTATTAACTTTCTTAAATCAAGTTTTGAGAAAAATGCTTTTATTTTCGGCAGGTTTCTATTCATTTTTCACTAGCTCCCATCCGAAAATGGCTAAATTTTACCTCTTACAGTTATAATTTTCAACTCAAACTCCAAGAATAGTAAGATTAAAATTTATAGTTTATTTATTACACAAAAACCCAATTCACACAAAATTCACGTTCTACGACTTATTCTGGCTATTGAGGCTTGTTTCTCAATACACTGCGGTGCGAGTTTACAGCCCTTTTGTGAGCTTGGGTCACAAATGCCAATGTTACACTAGAAGAAAATAATTTCTTGTCATGTGTAAAACCCAGAAAAAAAAAGAGAAAAACGATATATAAATCAAAAGATACACAATTAAGTAAACAAAGTTCCAGTTACAATATCAAATTTGAATAATCATTTAGAGTTTGTCTACCTTCAAGGTAGGAAGGGCCTTACAGTTTGAAAGCAATGGTTAAAAAAAATTCTTAGTGGTAATTGTGGCATGTATGGAAATGATAATTGTGCCCAAAATAGTATAATCTTGAAGTTTCCCCTATATGTGACCGGTTCTGGCAAAACCAGCTGTTTGTAGAAATATTTTTTTTTTAAATGGTTTTTGTTATTTTCAGATTCTGCATGTGATGGAAATTGGTTGAATGTTAGCAAAATATTTATTTTATTGGATATCAGCCATGTAGGTTTTGAGAACATAGCTTTTCAAATTTAATAGTTTATTATTTAGATTTGTATTTTAAAAAATAATAATAATATATATAATAATTTTAATATACTTTTTAGTTAGATTTAGTGATTGATGTTTTTTAGAAATGTTCTTTAATATTTTCTTTTATAAAATGCAAAAAAAAACATAAAAATGCTCAAAATTCTGCTTTTCAAACATTTTGGGTGCTTGTGTGAAATTAAAAATTGCGACAAACCACAGCTTTTTCCAGAGCTGATCACATATGATAATTTGTAGCAATCCCCAAGGTAAGGGGCATACAGATGGATCAGAGGGCCAAGCCCCAGCGAACTAATGATTTAACACTGAAGGGGCTGATATGGTAAAATTTGGGTGTTTCCATTGTGCTTATAAAACGTTCGCTCACTGCTTTACACCCCTTTCTGCTCAGTTTTAATGTTACCTTTATATTAGACCATAACAGCAAATTGTTAGGTGGAATTTACACTCTTGGGTTTTTGATATATTTTTGCTGGCTGCAACAAAATTTCTGTAGGGCTGTATGTGGCTTGTGGGCTGCACTTTGCCCACCAGTCCCCATAACTTAATACATGTTTCAGCTTTGAGAGTAAGTAGTTGCTGTTTGGATAACAAAAATCATAGTTTTGAATTTTTGCCTAAAATGGACTGCATAGACAATTGATTTCTACATGCAAATACATGTAGAATACACGATACTATACATTTAACAAGGATACATAATTATCAAAGATAAGAGTATTTGAAATTTATAGATCCATAATGTGTCAATAATCATTTCTCTCTAAGTTCAAAATGTCTTGCAAAATAAATATTCTGTATACTCGTTCTATAAGAAGGCAATTTTGCTATTGGATAATAACAAGTATTATTGTTGTCATCCAAAGTAAGAGTAAATTGTGCATGTGTGCCACAGCTGCAGATTCTAAAAAGTTGATTGAAGTTGATGATTGTGCTGTGCCAGCCGTGTTTTCAACTTGACATACATATTTGCCAGTGTCAGGCAGTTCAATATTGCTTATGTATAGATTGGTTACCCCCTCCCAAGGATTGTAGTCCCCTAGGATGACTCTTCCATTAGGCCTCTTCCACGTAACACTTGGCGTTGGATTCCCTGTTACATTACAAGTGATAATGATAGTGGGCGGACGCCAAAGGCTTTTTAGCTCTACTAGTGATGGGGTGCAGTCAATGGTCGGTAGAAAACATGTTTGGGGGCACGACATTGATGGCACCAAATTTATTGAATCTTGTGAATTTGTGGCATTTGTAACTTCAAAACATTCGCAACTGATTGGCACTGGTGCAAATCCGGAGCTCATGACTGGAGCATAGTCCAGGATAAATCTAGGGACAGCCCCCAATTGGTTTCTATTCAATATGAACTTTGTCAGGTTTGCTAACAAAGGTTCTTTGGTATTAGTTGGAAATAAAATATCTTCAATCTGGTTGAACTGAAGGTCAAGGGTCATTAGTCCAGGAAGTGGTAGGTGTAGATCAATTAAGGAGAACGTTGTTAAGTTATTTTTGGACAGTAGTAAATGCTCCAAATAAGGCATTTCTGCAAAAGTGCCAGTTTCTATCCTACTAATCATATTTTTACCAAAATTCAGTTTTTTTATAAATTTCAAGCCATCAAGCATTTCAGGCGAAAGTTTCCTCAACTTGGTATCCCAGCATTCCAATGTGTGGAGGTTTGATAACTTTGAAAAAGCAAATGGATCAATGTGGTGTATTTTGTTGAATGATAATTTCAATTCTTCAAGTTGAACAAGATTGTCAAATAATCCCTTCTGTATGCGGTCAATGTGGTTGTTTGATAACCAAAGTCTTTTTAAATTACTTAAACCATTAAATGCACCAGATTCAACCACCGTCAGATTTCCACTGTATAATTTTAGCACTCTTAATGAATTCAGACCACGAAAGGTGTTCCTTCGAATTATGTTAATTTTAAACGGTCTGATATCCAGAAATTCAAGATTACGAAATCCTTCAAAAGCGCCCACGTCAATATGTTCAATTGAAAATGTGTCCAGTTCTAGTATCGTGAGATGTGGTCGTTGTGATTGGAATAATTCCTTTGTGATATTGACAGGCGGTCCTTGATGGATACTGATGGCATTCAAATCACCCCATTCCTTGAATATTCCAGCCGGAAGTGAAGTTCCAGTCGCTATGCCGTCAAACTGAATATTTAAATATCCAGGACAAGGATTGGATAGGGGGATGCATGGTGCATATGGGCACACACATACAGACTTCTGGAACCTGTCGAGGATACGCTCTTCACTCTTGTAGCAAATGTTTACCAAGCTGCAATCCTGACAGTAACAACCAAATATTGAATACAGTATCAATATGACTATTATTCCATTAGGTACCATAACTGAAACAAAATGAATACAATATCAATAAGATTGCACTATTTAATTAAATTGATTAAGTTAATATTCAGTGGCGTATCTAGAGGTCTTGAAATGCGGGTGCTGATGGGGGGGACGCGAAGGTGAATTGGGGGGGCTCGATGATTAGTTGAGGGGCGCTAATTCGCAAAATGAGTTGATCTTTAACTACTTGACTGTGATTTTTTGGGGAGGCGACTGCGGGGGTGGGGCGCAAGTAAATTTAGGGGGGCCTGCGGCCCCCACGTGCACCCCCTAGATACGCCACTGTTAGTATTGTACGTTTAGTATAACTTAATAAAGCATTAGGATGTGCACTGACTTTAGTACAAATAGTATGAATGTCATTATATATGTTATATGTTATAGTATGAATGTCATTATATATGTTATATGTTATAGTATGAATGTCATTATATATGTTATATATTATAGTATGAATGTCATTATATATGTTATATGTTATAGTATGAATGTCATTATATATGATATATGTTATAGTATGAATGTCATTATATATGTTATATGTTATAGTATGAATGTCATTCCAAAAAATGACATCATTTTATTCAATGTTTTGCTTTTATTTAAGCATCATCAAGAATGTTGATGCTTAAAAAATGGCCTTGTCAATTTTTGGAGTGACATTCATACTATAAAGCATTAAAATGTCAATTTTAATAAACCATACATTATAGTTACTGGAAGTAATTTTTCTTTGGACTTTCATGAGTTTTTCTTGGTGTTTACACTGAATATATCCAATCCAATTTGTTTAATAAATTGTACATGTTTTATTGTAATGACAATACTGAATCTAATCTTCATACTGTAAGTGAATCTTTATATTAGCCTTTTTAAAGGCTAATACATCATGTTAACACTTAAAAGTGTTAACATGATAAAATCGTATTTTGGATCTAGAAAGTTTATCTGTTTTGTCAACTTCTAAAATAAGGATAATGATAATGATATTAAATTATGATGATAATGTTATTTGGTGTAGCATCAATTAAGTATCAAGAGGACAAAAACAGGTTTCTTTCAATATATAATCTTTTCACTACAGTTATCCAATCCATAATGTAAATATTTATTCAACATTATATATACATAATTATTATTTTAATTATTCATTTTATTTTACATAATGTCCTTCAAATCTACATTGTGTTTGTGATAGAACTATTTATTTATGATTCAACACATAATTTCAGAGTAGGTCTATCTATAGTGCACTGAAATTTAAAATCTGTTTTTTCTTAATGAAGTTTAATTTGGATTGAGTTGAAATTTATGGACAAATTCCTGATTATTAAAAATCCAATGCAAATGACAAGCTAGATAGGCCTTGCACAATAGTTACTCATAACAGGAAGGTCTCTACAACTAAGACTTATTTTGTCTACAGATAAAAATATTCCATAAAAACTTATAAAATTATTATTTTACAACTAAAAACAGAGTGTTACATTACCTCTTAATATTGAGTAAACCAGGGTAGGATGCAACTCAAAAATTGCGAAGTTTGGTGGTGGTTTCTCTCGAATAGCACTGTAATAACTTCCGTCAGGTCAGCAGTACTGTACTCTGTTTGACATACTTAGCTGTTGCATTAGTTCCCGTGTGTCATACCAAATTTTTTGCTTTCTTTTACGTGTCACACAGACTTTTTTTGCTGTCTTACTACTTAATACACAGAAGTTCATCAGCAACACAGAGGGATTTGGTATTTAATGAGGTGACTTCCACATGACTCGAAAATTGTAACTGTATTAAGTGTTCTGACCATGTGATTGGTTTTGATTCAGGATGTCGTGATGGTCAGGAAGGAACTCATTTTTGTCATCAATCATGCAATTTGATCAAGAATTATTAACTAACGAGTATCTTTTATCAAAATTTGAATAATTAATTGATGAATATCATTATAACAATTTGAGCAATTAATAAATATGAATATTTATTACGAAAACTAATAACTATATCATAAATATTATCAAAATTTGTATAATTAACTCATGAATATCTTTTATAAGAATCTGATTTTTATAATGGTTTTTGTTTTGCATGGTTTTTAAACTGAAATTAATGGGATGAGATTAGATAAGGGTAAAGAGAGCTGCTTTTTGAAGTTTAAACTCATTTGCTATGGTGACGGCTCAGTGTGTGTCAGATACATTTGACCAGTGACATCTCCAGTTTGGTGGCTGCTGTATACTCATACCATACATCAGTTTATTTCTAAGCATGTATTCCGCCTACCCCCTAACTGTTATCATAGACATTGAAGGAAAAAGATGTTTGATAGGAATATAACAGTTGCTTTTAATATTTTGTCTATGGATGAAAGATGATGATAATGATGTTTAGTGTGATTTCACTATAGTTTGTTGTACTTATTAGGCATTATTTTCACATCCTACATCTTAAATGTTTACCCTCCAACATCTATAGTAAACCTCTTATCCCTTATCCCTTATAAAGGAAGTGCTTAATATGAAAGCCATAGGAGACGTACTGTACTTTAAAAAAGAATCACGATTTTTCATTTATGTTAGAGAGCCCTTAATATCAGACAACTTTCTAGGATAAATTGAAGGGTCACCCTATATGGTATTTTAAAAATAATAATAAAGAGGGATACAACACAAAATGCAATTTGTCTGAAGTAGAAATCTTTTGAAGGATTTTTCGGTTTTGATCTTGTTCTCTACTCACAGGTTGTCTCTCTTGAGCATACCCTATCCCAATATAGCACTTTTACTTTAAATAGCAATAATTATGTAAAACCTGTCAACTGTGTAAACTGTCACAGACATCAAATCTATTATTAGGCTTACATCTTAAAGCTATGACTTAAGTAATTCGCTAACATACAAAAAGAGACTGCAGTGGTACTGGACTGCAGCCTGCAAATTCTAATTTATTGCAATCAATTAAAACTTAATTGGCTAAAACGATTAAACAGTACTGAAAAATTAAAATAATTACATCAACAATTTGAATGGTGTGCATTTCAATACTTTCTTATCTGAGATAAATCAGTGGACCTTTCAATTTCTATTTAATTATTTTATTTACACAAATTTCAATTTTAATTATATTATATATCAATGATAAGCTAATAGGCTATATATAAGATAAAAAAAATCATTACTGCATTACCTAGATCCATCCTGCAGATATTTGATGAAGTATAATCAGATAACAGGCATTTAAAGTAAAGTAGAGTAACTCATTGTGGTGTACTGGGAAGTAAACTGGAAGACAATCCACTGCCCTTTTCTGATTGGTGTAGGAATGTGTGTTCACAGAACAACGGCTTAAATATTTCTTTAAAAAATTGATGCAATTCACAGTTGAACCAGGGACACAATTATCTCCATGGTTCAACACACAGTGGTTGCCGCCAGTTATATCCGAATGATAGGTTATATCCGAATGATAGGTTATATCATAACAGAAAAACCTAATACCTAAAAACATATGGAATTCGAAACCTACCATTCTGAAAAATAACAACATACAACTATTAAATAATTTTAATTACTAAATAGGACATTGTTTGTACCCTAATTAAGAAATATCTATTAGTGAATGTATTTTATAATATGAACAAAAAAATTAGCCTGTGGTGAAAGCTGAAAAATGCTTGATTAATGTTGCATAGTTGTCGCCAATCTGTGGTCAGACTCAATTCACGATCTTTTTACATACAGTAGCTTATGTATATTCCTATTCAATTAAATGTGTGTCTATACTATTTCCTATACTTTTTAAACAACCTTAATACTATAACCTTTCTAATAATCTGACATGTTGTTAAAACTAACAGGGAAAGTGATTATTTTGACAGTTGGGGTTGATTGATGAGTTGGTGAATGATTGATTGAAGGAGTTGTTATTACCTCGCCTATTTATAATTACTTTTTTTTTTATAAATAAAATACTGCGTAGATATAACTGGTGCTATCTGAGGAACAGGCCTATCGGGCAGACACACAACCGTAGGTGTATGTGGTCATTAGCATTCCTATCAGCAAGGAGCCGCAAATTGAAATGTCATTGTCTGAGACAAGTTTTTAAGTGCGATTATATTTTTTAATTTGTTAATATCTAGAATTTATAACTTGAAATAAATCAAACATGCCTAATTTTTAATAAGTCAGCGATGTAAGTATTAATAATATTTGTTTATTATTATTAATTCTGTAAGTTGTTTTTTTCTAATTTCTTTTGCCAGATAACTTCTTTATATAAGTTAATGGGTATTTGTCTTTCAAAACTGAAAATATGTTTGTGAACATTAAGACAATTAAAATTTTGTAAAGTTTTATTTGATTGTAAATTGTGAGCAATTTAGCCAAGGTTCAATGCAATTCTTCTTTTTCATTTTTATGTGTTTATAGTTATACAATGAATGAATGAATTAGTTTCAAATGTCTATAAGACTCTATAAGAATTATCTCAACCCTAAACATAGAACACATGTAAAGAAAAATTTTTTTTTACTATTTATTGAACCACTTTAAAAGCAGAAACCAATATGCCACTTACAAAATGACTAACATTTAAACATAGGTGACAAACAGATAGGCTAATTACTGATAAGTTAATTTTTTTTTAAATAAATAAAATAAGAACCCATTATTATTCCTCAAGTGATGGTTAGAAACTAAATAACAACCGAATTCAGAAAAATAGGTTCATTATAATGTCTGCGGGACAAGGGAGAAGAAGTTGGCAACTGAAGGGTTTTGGTGGTTTATGTGGTTGTGACTGGTGTAGCACTGAAAATGGCAGTGAAGGCATGGGGTGCGCCAA
This sequence comes from Anneissia japonica, assembly GCF_011630105.1. Lineage (NCBI taxonomy): Eukaryota > Metazoa > Echinodermata > Crinoidea > Comatulida > Comatulidae > Anneissia > Anneissia japonica. The sequence goes on along the minus strand of NW_022731578.1, from coordinate 549,496 downwards.
ATTAGAAATACAATAATAAAGCTTGAATGACTGAAATACATAAATACAGTTTAGGATACGCATCGAGGTATTAACAATAGTCACATCAGTCCAATCTTATTATAAAACTAGACACAATTAACTAATAGAAATTGTAACAAACGTGAGGGTTATTTTAATTGATACCAATATGCACTTTTAGTTTACAGGGGTATATATTACCTATACTGTTTTTATTTTAGGTATTGCAGCTTATTTTAACATATTAAATGTTGTGTCTGGCTTTCTAATGTATACTTGTTTGACATTAATATTTCTTATCTTTATGAAACACATTTAAGTTGTTTACAATTTATAATGTTAATTGCTGCTTTTATTTTCATGTCTCCTCGTCTTCCAGTATACTTATTTCTTGAGTGTTAACATTTTTTTATTTATTAACTAAAATTACTTTTTCATTTATTAATGATGTGGAAATATTATTTAAATACATTTTTTTTAAATGAACTTTTTTATTTAGTAATATTGAGGGTGCACTTCCTTAATTAATATTATTGATGTTAATGTTATTATTATTGTTATTACTACTATAAAATCTTGCGTGGAAGTCTTACTTACCGTACCCTCTGTTCATAATTAATTTTATGCTTTAACACAACAAGGCTACACTCATTGTACATTTCTCTATGTAGAAAGTTCACAATTTTGTTGTGTATTTCTTTCACTTCATTTAAATTGGAAGGCACAAACACTTAGAAATAAAATAAATGCTTAAGTAGTACTTTAAGTAGGAACATTTACCAATGCTTTAGTTGCATTCAATATGAATATACTGTCACCCCTGGACCTCTCGCTTTCATAATAACCCCCTCTGCTTAAGGAACCCTAGTTAATACTCTACATATCATCATCTTTAAGTCAAAAGGAATTAATCATCTCATTTTGGTGGGTGTGCATGCAGTGGCGGCGGGCGCCAGCGGGGGGGGGGGGAGCAGGGGCTTAAGCCCCCTACCGGACAGGTCAAGCCCCCCCACCTATCGGACAGAGCTCGTTGGGCAGTCAGACTAAAAAATATATAAAAATAGGCCCACGCCAAGCCAACACATATCTGTCACAATCAGAGAGTGTCATTTCTGGCCATCCAGAGGTTCCTATTCTTTGAAAAAAATCTCATTTGGGAAGGGAAACACCCTCTCAAACAGGGGTGGCGCCAGAGGGGCTATAGCCCCCCGTCGGGGAAGCAATGTCCCCCCCCCCCCGTCGGTGAAGCAATAAAAATTCGCCATAATTCATCAAATATCCGTGGCTTCCAGGGGGGGGGGGGGGCGAAGCCCCCGACCCCCACCGGGGGCCCTAGGCGGCCCCCCTGGCCCCCAGCCAAGTGAGACTCGATTCCCTCCACTAGCCCCCCGTCGGGGCCTTTAGCCCCTCCGTCGGGCAGGTCCTGGCGCCACCCCTGCTCTCAAACCCTTTCCCCCAGCTCGGGCTTACAAGCCCAAGTCCCCTGTCGGACAGCTCAGCCTCCCTCCCCCAGAAAATATATCCTAGAGCCGCCACTGTGTGGATGGCTAGAGAGCCAAACTCTTGAATATCCTGCATAGATGTATGTAAGCATTATATAACCAAAATGGAACCCTTGTGTGTTTACTTGCAAGCTAGTCAAGTTCAATGATTGTAATACTTTGAAACCTGTTGATAGACATAACTTTGCAGGTACTTAAGTTTGCAATTTAGCAGGAAATGATTGCTGTGAAAACAGGGAGTTAAAAGTATGGTGTGGGATCTCAAAATGAATCAACAAATTTTATATGAATTATGTCTGTTTTCAATTATCTTCAAGATATATTTAGTTTTTCCTAATAAGGGCATGATTTTGTTTTCTCTGTAGTATTTGTTGATCTATTTAACATTATTAAATTATGTCTAATTCTATGTCTTATACTTTATGTAAATGTTATAGGCCTACTGATCACCATTGTTGTGTAATCCTTTTATAGTTTGCAGCTTTACATTCCTCCAAAATGACATCATGCTATAATGCCTATTACTTTGTATTGTTTTCAACTTTAACACTGAAACAAATTCTAAAAATGTTCTCACTTAACTTACTGTCTCATGATAATTTAATATAGTAATGGATTCCAGATGAAATAAATGAAATGGAACCAGAATGATATACTGTTCTCGCATTTTACATGTTTTGATGACAAGTACTGTCAGTTAAGCATATCACATGTTTAGGTGAAGGCTTGGCATGTCATTATCTAACACCAGCATAAATAAAATCATTCAAAAAGATATTGTCTTGCTTTAGTAAGCTGTAAACTACTTCAATGTTTCCTGTTATGTCAAGTGATTTCTTCCTTCAAAATTTGAATCGAGACTAAAAATCACATTCCAAAAACATGACGCTAATATTTGTTCCCTTTCTTTTAAAAAGTTTGCTTCTTTTATTTTCTGTTATTAAGATATATTATGCTTTACTTTAGTTAAAAGGATATTTTTTCAAGATGCCATTTTTTAACATGCTTGGTACCAACCTGTAGTTATATTAAATTATTTGTTTTTTGTATACTCTTGAGCTTAATTACGTTTTGTAGATTTTATCATGTTCTATGAGTAGTCCATTTCTTATGCTGCTCTACTACTTTATAGTGGTAAGGGGGCCAGGTTAGTTATGATAGTGTGGTGTCATTGGTGATGATGTGCTAGAGTGTAATAACTCATATTATTTAATTCTCTACAGGTGATATTTCCTTTATTACTTTTATTTTTTTATGTATATTTTAATATTTCATTCATACTTTTTTGAAAACATGATTTTACTGTTATGCTGATTAAATACAGATACTGAATAAATAGATAATAACAAAACATCAAATCTGTAATTTGTCTTAGACTTTTTATATCAGGTTTTCAAAAACATAATTTGTTTCTAATTATAATATTCATTTAAATTAGATCGTACTCTATTAGATATACAGCTACAATAACACTCCCTTCATAGATTAAACTTCAACACTTACTAATTAGTTAATTTAATTAATTCAATAATTTTACCTAGGTAAACTGAAATCAATGGTATTCTTCCAAACTTGAAGATTGTGTGTAGGATTGGACACATGAGTTGGTACAAGAATCCAATTTACCACATAGAGGGCGCTATCATGTTTCCAACAGATCCTTTTGGCTAATGAATGATTTCCTTGTATTGAAAATAGATGTGCTACTTCCTGTCATCAAAGCAGACATTTTATAAAAACTCCCGTCCTAAAATTAGAGAAATCATGACCATCATAAAAGATTTATTCTGTATATAAGAATGATATTACATCAAATTCATCCTAAAGATTATGCTATCAATATTCAATACTTCATTTAAAGAAATTAATATAATTGTTAAGTGTAGTAAGCTAAAACACTTGAAAAATAAAATTTAATATTTTAATTACTTTGTTTGTCTATTAATGAGAAAAAATTGTTCCTTTCAAATATTGGATGTATAGACAAATAGCTTTCTATATTACAGGCCCCTAAAGTTAAATGTTACTTTTAAAAAAATATATTTGTACTGCCAATATTTGTGCGTGTTTGAAGATGCAGGTTGATATTGTAGAAGGTTTTTGAAGATGTTTGTTGTCAGTAGGAGGTCTTTGAAGGTGCAGGTTAATACTTTAGGACTTTGAAGAGCTGGCAGGTGATAGGGGTTAATGATACAATTTGTAGTTGACTGTTTAAGAAGGTGGTTGCCACTGAGGACGACTTTGAGGATGGTAGTTAACAATAGAAGAGGTCTAAGAAGAGTATTGTTGACACTGGCATTTTGAACTCATACAAATTATAAGTGAAAAGTCTTAAAGAGGAATGTTGATACCTTGAGAAGGTCTTTGAAGTTCTTTGTTGGCGGTAGAGAGAGACTTTAAATATAATGGTTGACAGAGAAGGTTTTAATGTGTTTGATATATAGTAGAAGAAGTAGAAAATTGTTTGTTTGTAAGATCAAAGGGTGGTCTTGGAGGGAAAGATGGAAGGAAGGTGAGGTAGAGTAAACCGAGAATAATGTGGATAACATAAAAGAGTGCTCTGGTTTTTAGTATTGGCAGTATGCAATTAGGGTGCAGAATAGAGAAGATTGGAAAACCATGGAAGCTAAACTGCTTCAAGCAGACGACACAACAGGTAACAGGTAGTGAAA